>NW_017671557.1:207925-209421 GCF_001879085.1 Nicotiana attenuata | reverse complement strand
ATATATCCTATGTTTGTTAGGTTTGGGTAGAAATTGTGAAATGCAACATTAGACAAATTCAACAGTATTCATGTCTTGAGACAAGTACGAGTTAATTTCTTCCTTGCTTTTGTTTTGTCTTCTCGCCTTTGACAATTTGATCCTCCAAATAACTAAAAGTTTATCAGCAAGCTGGTTGTACATGGAGACTGTTTGAGCAAAAAAGTGCGAAACCTTTTAACTAGACCAATTAATGATGAATCAAAGGACGAATCTTAGTTGAACTTAATAAATTCTAGATCGAATAAAATGGAACACTCGTGAGACGAGTAGTGCTCAAGAGCATTAAATAACGGATTTAATACTCTATGATTGGCAATAAATATGATAGCATGAATCTGTAATAAATATAAATAACGGCGATGAATATAATAAGAAAGGATCGACCACCCAATTATTGTATGAGTGGGATGTTCCTTTCCTCTGTCAGCAACGTGGAAAAGTGAGAAGTCAAAATGGGTATGGAATCTTTAGATCTTATGGATAAAGATTGAACAACGTGTGCTTCAATAGTATCATCAACGAACAAGACAACCTTTGGATATTCCCTTTTGTCAACCTTTACAATGTGTTCTTATCAAAAAAGTGAAGATACCTTTTTGTTTTCTATCTTGTCTTATTTATAAGGGATATTCCCCAAAAACTCTAAAAAGTACAACATATAGAATATCCAAAGGAATATTCTTTATGTCTACTTCTGAACATATGCTACCGTTATTTTCTCACCTCGAGTGCCCACTTTTGGCACAACCTTTGTGAACCTTCAATCGTTATATCATGGTCGAACTCGTCCTTTGTCTTACTTATTCGTTACCGCTGAGTCGCCAAATTTGGACCTATATAGTTAGTCCCTCCGCTTGTTGAGATCGTGGCCTTGCACGCCCTCGATAAGCGGACATGATTTACGTTTGTTTTGGGAGAATTTGGCTATTGCATAAGCCGGATCGACAAAGGTCGAGAGAGCAACAAAACCAGTGGAGTCATGATTGGTGTGGTTGCCATGGGGTGATGTCATAGCTGTCGCGCCCCCTTTTTTCCCCTTCGCGGGGAAGTCCGGGTTTCGACATTCATGGGGGAACAACTCGTTTCCTTTTGAAAATTGGGTATTTGAAGAGTCGCCACCTAACGGATTATGGTGCGTTAGGGCACCTAGAGTAATTAACTCGTGTAACCAGTTTGCATTACCAGAGATTAGGGTAAGGGCTCAAAATAACCTTGAGCGGAAGGTGTTAGGCACCCCTCGCGGTCCACAACGGTGGATCCCGGCCAAACTTAAACTATATGAATTAGTCAAATAACAAGTAAGCAAGTATTTGCAAATAAAGTATCTTTCCCCATCTAAATGCATATATGATCAAGGAAGTTCAGATAATGAAGGTAAAAGAGGTTTGGACAGCTTATACATGTATATGTGAAGGGAAAAAAACGAAAGTTTAGATAATTTAAACTACATATAG
>NW_017671557.1:163011-207905 GCF_001879085.1 Nicotiana attenuata | reverse complement strand
GTTAAGTGTAGTTCGTACCTACGAGTATCTACTACCACGACACGCCCGGTAATCACTCCTCAATGAGAGGGGCTACATGTGACATTAACGCACAGGTCATCATATCCTTTTACTACCCATTACCCTCCCCTTAGTGGTTATAAGCGAGTTTAATTAACGACCTCTAAGCGTGCTGCTACCCATCCCTTCCTTATGGTCCTGGAGAAATTTAGAACCTCTAAATCTGGACAATTCTAGACAACCTAAGGTTTTTAAAAGGTGAAAATCTAGGCGACAAGCAAATAACATGTAGGACAAGCAAATAGGGACAAACAATTAAAAGGCTCATATTTACCTCCGCATGTATATAGGCAGACAAACAGCACGTCTAAAACACAGATTTTGAAGAAGTTCAGAAATCCTAAGAACATGATATCTAGACGAATGTTACAGATTCAGGATATGCATAAGGAAAGTGGCAGAATCCTAACCAGTTTGCCTAATGGTTTTTATAGCCTGTTAAGCTTAAGCAGTTTAACACAATCAAACGCAGTTTCCAGTTTATATATATATATAGAGAGAGACTGATTACCTAAGGCTTGCCTAGGCGTGGGACTGTATGCAATCACAATTATAGGAACTGTTTGAATAGCTGAAATCGTTTTACCTATGAGCATGCTGATCTAGGTGATACAGGTTATAACAGGTGTTTTATTTTATTCCAAGACATGATGTCTATGTGTGAGGCTGCTTAACCCTTTTTATAGCCAACTATTTATTTAGTCTAAATGGGCATGTTCAATGAAATGCAAGCAGAGTTCCTAAAGCAGGGTATCTAATGCATACATGGGATGACTATTTTTATTTAAAATTGGATCATTGACCTAATGGCAGGATCTCAATGCGATAATACTTATGCACAAATCAAAAGTTGGAATAATGGTACATGATATGCAGTATGCTGGAGCGATAAACGTGCATGCCCTAAANCCCTAAGGACCTTAAGGATCCAGGGCAGTGCTCACACCCAGACTTTCTCAAATTAGGACTGATTATGTGCAGTGTGGAAGAGCCAACCCTGATATGTCAGAGTTCAGAGAGATATCAAGGATCTCTAAGCAGTACAAATGCCAGAGGGGCATGACTTAATAATCTAAGAATAAGTGAGAGTGCATAATTTTAAAAAGGTTTTTGTAAACAATATAGAGAGGATTCTTAGAGGTGAAAAGATTTTCTGAAAACCAGTACTAGTTTGATAGTAAAACAGCTTGAGAAAAGTATGAAAACACTTTGAAATCAAAACACAAATCACAGAACAACCATATTCAGAAACACTTGGCAAACAGGTTCCACACAGGGAGAGAGGGGTTGGGGATACATAGAATACACATTAGTGTATAGTGGAGCACAAAAGCAAACAGATGTACAGAATAACTAAGTTAGTTACAAGGGTAGGTGATTAAGATGTTGAGAACACATAAACCTCAAACACACAACTAGAGTTTCCTTGAGAGACTAGATGGCTTAGCAAAGCAGAGTAGGAAAGGACTTAATTGAACAGACTAGGCAAAACACCACCAAGCATTCATAATGTAGACGTGCTAACCACACTGAAAAAACAAGATTTAGACATGCTAGACAAACAGTAGACAGGGAAGTATAGTTGAGACATGCTAATCATATATTGAACAAGGCAATATTAGTCATGCTGGATAAACAGTAAACAAGCAAGTAAAGTTGAGACATGCTAATCATATACTGAACAAGGCAATATTAGGCATGCTGGATAAATAGTAAACAGGAGCAGGAATGAACTCATGACTGATGAACTAAGGTAGTAATGGAACACATAGGGTTTAGATTTCAAAAATTAATCAGAGGCATACCAGCTAGGAAGAAGAACACAGAATGTAGAGCAAGGATTGCGTAATGGTTAGCCTTGGCTTTCAGCCGGCCAGGCCAATGAATATCACAAGTAACATAGAAGAACAGAGAGAGAGCTTTTATAGTGTAAGTGTACCAGTCAAACTAATGTTCGTGGTTTGAACTGAGAGTAGATGAGAGTATATATAGCAGTTTAGGGGCGGAGCAGAGTAAGGTAAAAGATATCAAAACTCAGCAATTAGGGAAATTATTAAAATGAATCACACACGAAATCAGCGTAGTCTTCCCTTATTTAAGGATAATTACACAACGGTTAAATGACATAAGTCACTTAAGGAAAGAAAATCAAAGCAGAACAAAGTAAAGGGGTAAACAAACAGGATCTTAATTAAGGAAATAATCGTGAAGAATTGGTAACATTACATTCAATAAGGTAAGAAGAATAATTAAAGTCGTCAACAGGGGAATAAATCAAGAATCAGCACATAAATTTTAACCAGGCAAATCAGTAAATCAAAATCTAAAGTAGTAGTGATTTAAAGAGAGGAAAAATATTTGTTTTCCATAAATAGACGAGTAAGCTAAATAAAACTTCATAAACACACATAAAGTGGCTAAGGGATCGACTTAGAAACCCTAGTAGAGATGAACTAGGGTAAAAGTCACAAGATACTGAATTAGACTAAGGGGGAATTCATGAAAGTCAAAGCACAACACAAACAATGTAACAAGTAGCTCGAAAAGACTTAGAATCGAAGCAAAAACATAAGAAAATTAGGGCTTTAGCATAAACTAGTTAGGGTTGAAGCTAACTCTTCGAAATCAGTCAAATACACCGATGAAAGAGTTTTCGGGTAAAGAAATGATGGCCAATTTTGACCGAATGAGATGTTTTGAAATATAAGGCCGAACTTTGGTCTTTGAGCTGCCTACATATCCCTGGTTTTATAGGAATCAGGCCATGTGTAGTTCCAGATCCATCAGCGGAATATACCGATGAAGTCAATACAAGAATGGGCACGAGATTTCGGGATAGGTGGTTATGATGAATGGTCAAGTTTGAGATAGTGAAGGAACTGGAGCGAGATTGCTCCCGTTAGGATAGCGGTTGCTTACTGGTCACCTGCATATAAAGAGATGCTGCAAACATGTATTGGTGCGAGAATTTAAATATGATGCAGATTCCCTTTTGGACCATGAGAGTTGTCTTCGGACGGTTAAGGATGACGTCCTCAGACCATGATGTCCTGGGCCATGAATTATTCAGTGAGGGATTCGCAGGCCATGAAATGATGTTCTCGGACCATGAAGATGGTGCCTCTGAACCATGACGCCTTCGAATAATGATATGCAAATTTGAGAGATCCTCAGGCCATGGCATGGTGTCTTACGGCTATGAGGATGGTGCCTTTAGACTACGATTCCTTTGGATAGATTGGCGATATTTTAGCCCATGAGATGTGATAATATGATGTTAACAAGACAAGGCTTAGTCTTGTGAAATGAAGGGCAGAGCTTAGCCCGATAGAAAAGCAGATAGATAGTACCGGAGTAGAGCAATATTTATGCAAGGAGGGACAATGCTTAGTCCCATGCAGATATGGAGGCAGGGATTAGCCTCATGCAGATATGCAGGCAGGGATTAGCCTCATGCAGATATGGAGGCAGGGATTAGCTTCATGCAAATGTGGATGCAGGGATTAGCCTCATGCAAGTATGGGGGCAGGGATTAGCCTCATGCAAATATGGAGGCAGGGATTAGCCTCATGCAAATGTGGAGGCAGGGATTAGCCTCATGCAGATATGGAGGCAGGGATTAGCCTCANCAATTATATGCAAATTAGCTTTAAAAATGTAAAATGCAATTATAAAAATACACTAAAAATATTTTAACAATATTTTGGCATAAATATAGAATTTAGATGATTAAATTACCGCAACAATGATTTGAGGGATAATTACTGGTGATTTTATGAGTAAAAGGGGAGGAAATAAATCAATTTAAAATCTTTAAAATTATAGAAAAAAATTATAAAAACCTTATTCATGCTTATATATGAATATATATGCTATTTTGAAGGTATTTATGCATATAAAAAAAATAGGGAAAAATTGGGTATCAACAGCTGCCCCTCTTTACCCGGGAAGGATGAAAGAGTTTTCGGGTAAAGAAATGATGGTTAATTTTGACCGGATGGAATGTTTTGAAAGACAGAGGCCGGACTTTGGTCTTCGAGCTGCCTACATATCCCTAGTTTTACAGGAAGCAGGCCACGTGTAGTTATGGATTCATCTGCGGAATATGCCAATGAAATTATTGCAAGAATGGACACGAGATTTTGGAGTGGATGAAAGAGTGGTTATGGTGATTTGAGATAGTTGAAGGAACTGGAGCGAGATCGCTCCTGCTAGGATAGCGGTTGCTTACTGGTTACCTGCAGATAAGAGGTGCTACACACATGTATTTGCGAAAAATTTAACATGATGCAAATTCCCTTTTGGACACATGAAGGTTGTCTACGGACGGTTGAAGATGACGTCCTCAGAACATGACGTCCTAGGCCATGATTTGTTCAGTGAGGGATTCGCAGGCCATAAAATGATGTTCTCGGGCCATAAAGATGGTGCCTCCGAACCATGACGCCTTTGAATAATGATATGCAAGTTTGAGAGATCCTCAGGCCATGGCATGGTGTCTTCCGGCTATGAGGATGATGCCTTTAGACTATGACGCCTTTGGATAGGTTAGCGATATTTTAGCCCATGATATGCAATAGTCATGATGTTATCAAGACAATGCTTAGTCTTATGAAATGGAGGGCAGAGCTTAGCCCGATTGGAAAGCGAATAAAGAGTGCTTAGAAATAAAGCAATATTCGTGCAAAGAGGGACATTGCTTAGTGCCATGCAAATAGGGAGGCAGGGCTTAGCCTCAATGCAAGTGTGGAGTTAAGGATTAGACTCATACAAATGTGGAGGCAGGGATTAGCCTCATGCAAATAGGGAGTCAGGGATTAGACTCATGCCAGTAGGGAGTCAAGGATTAGACTCATGCAAATAGGGTTGCAAGGATTAGCCTCATGCAATTATGGGGGCAGGGATTAGCCTCATGCAAATATGGAGGCAGGGATTAGCCTCATGCAAATGTGGAGGCAGGGATTAGCCTCATGCAGATATGGAGGCAGGGATTAGCCTCACGCGAATATGGAGGCAGGGATTAGTCTCATGCAAATGTGGAGGCAGAGATTAGCCTCATGAAAGTATGGAGGCAGGGATTAGCCTTATGCAATTGTGGAGGCAGGGATTAGCATCATGCAAGTATGGAGGCAGGGATTAGCCTCATGCTAATATGGAGGCAGGGATTAGCCTCATGAAGTATGGAGGCAGGGATTAGCCTCATGCAATTGTGGAGGCAGGGATTAGCCTCATGCAAGTATGAAGGCAGGGATTAGCCTGATGCAAATATGGAGGCAGGGATTAGCCTCATGCAGATGCAGGACAGGGCTCAGTCCCATGCAAAGAACAAATAGCAAATAAGGGTAGAATATTTCTTAGCTGGGGATACGTTCAGTGTCTGGTGGCCTGTTCAATAGTGACTTTGCTTCGTGTATATATGTTTTTGAATGCTATCGCTACATCAGATGTGCCTGCGCTCAAAGAAAAATTGTAAGTTCCGTAAGGGGAGGTTGGTTCGTGCCTTTGTCTGCTGACCTCGCTATACTCCATTTTGGAAGCCTCGTTTGAGTTTCCCTGGGTAACACCTGACTGTTATGAAAATAGAGTTTTTGAAAATATACAATTATTGATAAAAATAGAGTTATTTAGAAACATATTGAAATATCAAGTAATTTTAGATGAACTAGTGACTGTAACACATCTCAGAGACACTGCAGCTTTCTTATTTTCGAATTTTGAGGGTCCTCCTCAAAATTCTGCCCCAGTTTGGTAGATGATCCTTCAGCCGTTTGCAGGTAACGAGCCTTGTTGAACCTCCTTTGGAATTTTGAGAATCCTTCTCAAAATTCTGCCCCAATTTCTTAACCGATTTCTGACCGCCTGAGCATATGTTGGCGTTCGGCTGGACTTGCTCCGGAATTTTGAGGGTCCTCCTCAAAATTCTGCCCCAGTTTCTGATCTTGGGGAGAAATGGAAATTTTATTATGATACGACCGAACCCACAGGGCTGCCTACGTATCCCCTCTTAAACGGGAATCAGGTCAAGCGTAGTTCAATTACATCAGATGAGGAAATGTAAATAGTCTAAGCATAGTATCTCTTGACTGCGTCTGAATTGATTGGTTTTGGCCAGACTTCTCCGTCCATTTCTCCAAGTATGAGTGCTCCTCCTGTTAGCACCCTGTGAACCATGTAAGGACCTTGCCAGTTGGGAGAGAATTTACCTTTGGCTTCATCTTGATGTGGGAAGATCTTCTTCAGCACCAGCTGTCCTGGTGCAAATTGTCTTGGTTTGTCCCTTTTGTTGAAAGCTCTAGACATTCTGTTCTGATAAAGCTGACCGTGACATACTGCATTCATCCTTTTTCCGTCTATAAGGGCCAATTTCTCATAGCGGCTCCTTATCCATTCTGCATCGCTGAGTTCAGCTTCCTGTATGATTCTTAAAGAAGGAATCTCTACCTCGGCTGGGATGACAGCTTCGGTACCATAAACCAGCATATAAGGAGTTGTCGCGGTTGATGTGCGAACTATAGTGCGGTATCCCAACAGAGCAAAAGGTAGCTTCTCGTGCCATTGCTTGTGGTTTTCTACCATCTTCCTTAGTATCTTCTTGATGTTTTTGTTGGAGGCTTCTACGGCTCCATTCATCTGAGGACTATAGGCTGTGGAATTCTTGTGCTTGATTTGAAAGTTTCACACATGGCATTCATCAGATCACTGTTGAGATTGGCGGCATTGTTAGTGACAATAGACTCGGGGACTCCGCATCGGCAAACAATATGATTTTTGACAAAGTCTGCAACGACTTTCTTGGTTACAACTTTGTAAGATGCAACCTCTACCCATTTTGTGAAGTAATCAATGGCCACTAGAATAAACCTGTGCCCATTTGAAGTAGTGGGCTCAATCGGACCGATGATATCCATTCCCAGGCGGCGAATGGCCAAGGTGAGCTTGTTGCATTGAGCTTATTTGGCGGCACTTTTATCATATCGTCATGTACTTGGCATTGGTAGCATTTGCGGACATACTGGACGCAATCTGTCTCCATGGTCATCCAAAAGTAACCGGCCCTAAGTATATTCTTGGCCAAGACAAAACCATTCATATGCGGGCCGCAGGTCCCAGCATGTATCTCCTCGAGTAGCTTAGAAGCTTCTTTTTCTTTTGCGTCGACACATCTTAGCAATCCAAATCAGGAGTTCTTCTGTACAAGTTTCCTCCGTTGTGGAAGAAGTGATCGGACAATCTTCGAAGTGTGCGTTTTTGAATGTGGTTTGCATGCTCCGGATATTCTCCTTTTGCCAAATACTCTTTGAATTCATGGAACCAAGGTTTTCCATCCGTCTCCTCCTCGACGTGGGCACAATATGCCGATTGATTATGAATTCTCACTGGGATGGGATCGATGAAATTCTTGTCCGAGTGCTGTATCATAGATGACAAGGTGGCCAAAGCATCAACAAACTCATTCTAGATTCTGGGAACATGCCGAAACTCTATCTTCGTGAACCTTTTTCTCAATTCCTGCACATGGTGCAGATATGGCAATATCTTGGAATTCTTTGTGGCCCACTCTCCTTGTACCTGGTGCACAAGCAAATCTGTATCACTGATTACCAGCAGCTCCTGAATATTCATGTCGATTGCCATGTTGAGTCCTAGTATGCAGGCTTTATACTCTGCCATGTTGTTGGTGCAGGAAAATCTAAGTTATAGCAGATACCGGATAATGTTGACCCATTTCTGATACCAAAACTGCTCCAATGCCCACTCCTTTGAAATTTGCAGCTCCATCAAGGAACATCCTCCAACTGTCGTATGCTTCGATAATGTCCTCTCCTACGAATGACACCTCTTCATCAGGAAAATACGCTTTCAAGGGTTCGTATTCTCCTACCACCAAATTTTCAGCAAGATGATCTGCCAATGCTTGTCCTATGACTGCCTTTTGTGTTACGTAGACGATACCGAACTCACTCAACAGTATCTGCCACTTGGCTAACTTTCCAGTCGGCATGGGTTTCTGAAATATGTACTTCAAAGGGTCCATCCTGGATATGAGGAACGTGGTATAGGCACAAAAGTAATGCCTCAACTTCTGGGTTGTCCATGTCTAGGCACAGCAAGTGCGTTCCAGCAGAGAGTACCGTGCTTCGTAAGGTGTGAACTTCTTACTCAAGTAGTATATGGCTTGCTCCTTTCTCCATGTCTCGTCATGTTGTCCCAGAACACATCCAAAGGCTCCATCTAATACAGATAGATAGAGTAGCAAAGGCCGTCCTGGATCTGGCGGGAGCAAGACTGGTGGTGTGGACAGGTACTCCTTGATTTTGTCGAAAGCTTTCTAACAATCCTCGGTCCAGCTTGTTTCGGCATCTTTCCTCAGCATCTTGAAGATAGGTTCACATATGATTGTGGACTGAGCTATGAAGCAACTGATATAGTTGAGACGTCCTAGGAAGCTCATCACGTCCTTTTTGCTCCTAGGTGGTAGTAACTCTTGAATGGCCTTAACTTTAGACGGGTCCAACTCGATCCCTCGATGACTGACAATGAATCCCAGTAACTTTCCTACGGGAACCCCGAATGCACACTTTGCGGGGTTCAATTTTAAGTTGTACCTCCTTAACCTGTCAAAGAACTTTCTCAAGTCCGCTATGTGATCCGCGGCCCTCTTGGATTTGATAATGACGTCGTCCACATACACCTCTATTTCTTTGTGTATCATATCACGGAAGATGGTTGTCATGGCTCTCATGTAGGTAGCTCCAACATTCTTTAAACCAAATGGCATCATCTTGTAGCAGTATACCCCCATGGTGTAATAAAAGCTGTTTTCTCTGCGTCTTCTTCATCCATCCAGATCTGATGATAACCCACGAAGCAATCTACAAAGGATTGGAGTTCATGCTTGGCGCAATTGTCGATCAGGATGTGTATGTTTGGCAGTGGAAAGTCGTCCTTGGGACTTGCTCTGTTTAAATCTCGATAGTCAACACATACTCTGACCTTCCCATCCTTCTTCGGAACTGGCACAATGTTGGCTAACCAGGTTGGGTACTCAACCACCCTGAGAACTTTGGCTTTGATCTGCTTAGTAACTTCCTCCTTGATTTTCAAGCTCATATTTGGTTTGAATTTTCTGAGTTTCTGCTTTACTGGCGGATACATGTGATTAGTAGGCAACTTGCGAGCCACTATGGACGTGCTTAAACCAGTCATGTCATCATACGACCATGCGAAAATGTCCTCATATTCCTTTAAGAAATGAATGTACTCCTCTTTCTCTGTCAGTGATAAGTGAATGCTAATGCGAGTCTCCTTGACGGTCTCGGCGTCCCCCAAATTTACCGATTCGGTTTCGTCCAGGTTGGACTTAGGCTTATTCTTAAAGTTCTCAACCTCCCTAACAACTTCCTCGGGTATTTCATCTTCTTCATCCGAATCACTACCCTCATATTGTGTTGCCTCATTACATGTCATAGTCACTGGTTCATCAGGAAAAGTAATAATAACGCTGTAGAAAGAAAAAGTGTATAAAATAATAATGAATAATAAAGGGCAATGAATTTAATTAAAACTGAAAAACATCCAGACAAGTACGGCTCGACGAATCGAGCATTTATTTTGAAACAAGTAAGTCTTTAAAACAAAATTACTGAAAATCTTAAATGCCTAGAATGGCTATAGAAATAAGATCTGCCAAGCTACCCAGGGACACGGCGGGCCTGGGATGGTGTGGCGGTCCAGTTCCTGAGAACAACTCCCTTCTCCATAATCTGAATAGTGAGGCCTTCTTCCTCTTCCTCCTCAATTATTGCATTGCAGTCCATGTCTTCATCCTCCAAGAACAGATTCCTCAACCCAGCTAATGCTTCTTCTTCTGTAGTTCCCCATATTGTATCAGCTTGGTGAAAATCTTGATCCAGATGTGGCACTGGTTGCTCAAAAGGGTAATACGGTCCGCGCCATGGAGGCGACCAATCATTGTACTCTTTCCATGTGTACTGATATCCGAGCCCGAAGGTAGTACCATGACCCTTCAACTG
Organism: Nicotiana attenuata; assembly: GCF_001879085.1. NCBI lineage: Eukaryota > Viridiplantae > Streptophyta > Magnoliopsida > Solanales > Solanaceae > Nicotiana > Nicotiana attenuata. Next base: position 197,811 of record NW_017671557.1, on the reverse strand, counting down.
TATCGGTTTGGTGATACCCCGGAGATTCTTCCCAAGCCCCTTGCCGAGTTCATACCCAGACCATGCTAGTATGCTTTCTATTTTGTTTCTCCACCACTTGTCTTTCTCAACAGCATTGACACGTTCGATGTGATGATAGGTTTCTCCTCCTAGCCTTCTTCTATTCCCAGTAACCGGGATGGTTTGACTTGTGTAAATGGGGTTACTCCCGTCCCCGTGAATAATCACCTCCTGATGGTTCTATTCGAATTTCACGGCTTGGTGTAGTGTGGAAGCCACAGCCCCAGCGGCATGTATCCATGGTCGGCCCAACAGAAGATTGTATGAAGCTGATATGTCAAGCACTTGGAATTCAACGTCGAACCAAGTTGGCCCCATTTGCAGACAAAGATTAGTTTCCCCAATCGTGGCCCTTTGAGACCCATCGAAGGCTTTCGTGTTCATGCTTCCTACTCGTATTTCGTGGAAATCTTTGCCCAATCTTTTTAGAGTATCCAACAGACAAATATTGAGGCTTGGACCTCCATCAATCAAGACTCTGATGAAGAATTTGTCTTCAAATTGCACCGTGATATGCAATGATCGGTTGTGATTCAATCCTTTAAGTGGTAGTTCATCCTCGTGGAAGGTTATTTTATGACTTTCCAACACATGCCCTACCATGTTGGCCATCTCTTCGCAGTTAATATTGTTGGGCACGTAAGCTTCACTCAACACCTTCATCAAAGCGTTCTTGTGCGCCTCTGAATTTTGTAACAGTGATAGGATGGATATCTGAGCTGGGGTTTTGTTCAAGTGATCAATGACGGAATATTCCCTTGCTTGTACTTTCCTCCAAAGGTCATCTGGTCCTGTTTCAATGACATGCTGCTTGGTAGTGGCATCCTTACTTGGTCCTCCCAAGTGTTCAGGTGTATAGATTCTTCCGGTCCTAGTCATTCCTTATGCATAATCAGATTCCTCCATCTTTGCCTTTCTCTTTTGTCTAGCTTCGGCAACGTAATCCCAGGGTATTGCTTTTGAATTGAAAGGAGGTGTGGTTGGTACTATCACCGTGAAAGGTGTGGCCACTTCCACTTCAAATGGAACAGGGGTGGCCGCAGGTGGAGCTATCTCTACCTCAAATGGAATCGATGCAGCTACCTCAACCTTGACTGGTGACTAAGTCTGTACTACAATAGGAGTAAGTATGACTGAGGGTTTAAAGTCATCGCCTTCTCGAATAAGCCCAATTGACCCCTCAGGATCCCATTCTTCGTCCATCTCTATCACATGTATCCCACTACCCCTATGGTTCGGGAGAGGGTTGTTGTGGACATTGGGTGCAACTTCTTTTGCCTGTATGATCTTGTTGTCAATCAGTGTCTGGATCTTATCTTTCAATGTTCGGCACTCGTCAATGGTGTGCCCTTTCATACCGGAATGGTATGCACAGGTTTTGTTTGGATTGACCCATTGGGATGGATTCTCTAATGCCACAGCGGGAACAGGTGTGACATAACCAGCGGCTTTCAACCTTTCATACAGCTGGTCGATGGGTTCAGCAATAGCGGTGTATTGTCTGGGTGGCTTGCGGTCAAAATTGGGTCGTGGTCTTGGGTAATTTTGGCGAGTTGGAGGTGACTGGAAATGAGATGGTTGGGAATGATAGGTATGATAGACAGTGGCTGGTTGGGAATATCTGGGAGATGATGGTTGATATGTAGGTGGTGGTGCTTGGTTTGTGGGTGGAGGTGTTTGATATGTAAGTGGAGATTTCGGGCCTTGAGCCACCATTACTGCCCCAACGTCTTTCTTCTTTGATATGCCACCTAATTGCAATGCCTTGTTTGTGGCCTGTAATGCCTCAAAGTTTGTTACCATCCCGCTTTTGATGCCTTCTTCGATTCTTTCTCCAAGTTTGATGATTTCAGAGAATTTATGGTTTTCAATAACCATCAACCTTTCATAATATTGCGGATCCTGTGCTCTAACGAAGAACTTGTTCATCAGTTCCTCGTCCAAAGATGGCCTAACCTTGGCCGCTTCCGACCTCCATCGAGTAGCATACTCGCAGAAAGTCTCGGTGGTTTTCTTCTTAAGATTCTGAATGTAGAAAACATCTGGTGCATTTTCTGTGTTGAACCTGAATCAGTCCATGAAATCTGATGCCATACTCACCCAGTTGGACCATTTCTTAGGATCCTGGCTGATGTACCAGGACAAAGCATCTCCCGTAAGACTCCTCATGAAAAGCTTCATCCGGATCTTTTCATCCTTTCCGACCCCGACAAGCTTGTCACAATAGGTCCTCAGATGAACCCTGGGATCACCTGTACTGTCAAATATCTTGAACTTGGGAGGTTTGTACCCCTCTGGCAGCTCTACATCTGGCTGTATGCATAGGTCTTCATAGTTCAAACGTTCTATTCCTTTGCCATCTTCGACACCCTGAACCCGAATTGTCAATTTCTTGAGTTCTTTGGCCATGTTCTTGATGAGCAGGTCCTTCTCAGCGGATTCTGGTGTATAGGAAGTTGGTTGAGTAGAGTGAGGTACGGTTTCCACATATATAGGGTTGTTTTGGTGAGTGCTAGGGACTTGGGTGTAGTGATGGTCATTGTTTGAGTTTTGAGGATTGGGAATGGGTTGTGGTGTGTTCTGGGGAGTGTGATAAGTGGCAGTTGGTGGGTATTGAACTGGTTGATGGTGGTGTTATGGTGGAGTTGGTATCGGTAAGGGATTGAGATTTTGAGGTGGGGTTGCATATTGATGTGGTGCATGAGGGTTTTTATGGATGTTGGTTAAGAGTATTTTGGGGAGGTGCTGGGTTCTTGGTGTTTTATTGATTGATGTCGGGGACATTCAGGGTGAGGGATAGGTTTGCCAAGTTGCGGACCTGCTCAAGCTCTCCCTATAGCTCCGGTATCTTTTGTTCCAACCTCAAAACTAAATCATTTAGTGCCGGAGTACTCCGACCGTCTGAAGTTTCTACATTTTCCACATTCTCTTTTCGAATAGCACTTAAATCGTCCATTTTAGCTTTCCCTTTGCTCTTTGTATTACTTGGAGGATGAGGAGGTGGAGGGCCTCTAGATCTGGTATGATACGCTGATGATGCCAGTATGTGCAAAGCAACCTTAGGGGATGGGAATAAAAAATAAAGACAAACAAAAAGGTAAACAAGTCAGTAAGGGTTCTGAAATGGTTGCAGTATTTAAACACATATTGCAGGAATGTAAATTCGCGTCCTAATTTGGGAACCTCGTTGTGCCCGGGGTAGGCCTAGAAACAAATAAATTTGGAGAAATTCAGTGCCAATAATTGCTTCATTTCATTAATGTAAAAATAAACGCCCCAAAACGACACTAAATAAGATAATGTTGCTAATGGCACTTGGCCCTATTACATTTATAATGGAAAGCAAGTAAATCTAATCTACTTGGTCCCAGAAGGACCCTCTCCAGACTGGATGCTGCTGTCGATCAACTCTCTCAGCTCGCGCAGGTTCAGTAGTAGGAATGCCCTTGCCAAATGCCCTCCTTCATTTCCTTCAGCGTTTTGACAGTCGGTGACCCTCTTCCTTATCTTCCCTTACAATTCCATTAAACTGTACTCCAGATATTCCAGCCTCTCGCTAGATTTAACAACTCTTTCTTTCCACTCGTTAATCATTTCCATATCGGCCTTATGCTGTGCCATATGCTCAGCCTCAGACTCTCAAACTCTTTTCCGCGGCCTGTTGTACTTCACCTCTGCTTTAGCAAACTCGTCTATGACCCTATTTCCTGGACCAACCCTTGGCTCAAAGACTCCTGATAGATTATCATCCAACCATGAAGGGTAAAAGAATGAGTGGCCCGCATGATATCGGTCCGGCTCGATGGTATCCTTCTCCACAATAATCTTCAAAGTCCACATATGTTGTGCTTCATTCTTATATTAGATGGCGTCACCCTGGAAATCGGCTCTGAAATGACTCATGTTAGCGTCCCGTGGTACGACCTGTCTCCTGCCTGCGTGTCTCATAACCCCGAGGGGAGCATAAGGATATATCCCCCTCAACCCGATCAACACCAAATGCGGGACATTTCTGGATCTTATGATGAACTCGTCAGTGGGAACCACTCGAACATCCACTGAACCTGGTCTTTAGTTAGCTTGTTGAAAAACTATACCCACCCTACAGCATCCTTAGGTTGGTCGAACATGTCTGGAATGTAAGTCATTCTCTTAGGGTGATGGGAGGCTATGTGGTCATTCCACGGCTTTCGTGGAAACTCTTAGCGGTAGTGGCCCCTTTGGAGATGTTCTAACGTCCAGACTTGTAATAGCAAGTTGCAACCCTCAAAGAATTTGAACCCCTTTTGACAGCGTTCTACGACCCGGTATATATCCGCAACGATCATATGGACAATACTGTATGTCTGCCTATCGATCTCGTCCATCAAAGTTTTGGCCACCATGGCCAGCCTAGTATGGATTTTATCCCCTTGAATTGGGAATACCAGCATGCCCAAGAAGCACACAATAAACACGAAGACCCTTCGATGAACCTAGCCCAAAGAGGTGATTGAGAACTCATCATACAAAAATACGGTAAGAGCTACTGTGACCGTATCTTTCATAAAGGAAATCAAAAGGTATGTAGGAGTTTTTCAGGCACTAGAAATCATCATTTTTCTTTAACCCCATCATCTTAAGGAACCCTCTAGTGGTGCGATTTTCAGGTGCTAGCAGACCGGGGCTATCCCAAGGCAACCCAACAAATCTTCCTATTTCTTCTAGAAAGGGGAGTCATTTCTATGATTCCAAAACGGAACACAACCATTTCCTTATCCCAAAACAGAGTGGTAGCCTCGATTAGCATCTTGTTTGGTTGAAGATCCAATAGTGATGGCAAATTCCCTAAGACTCTTTTCACATGATTTTGGTCACTCGAGGGAAGGTCCCTCCACCAATATATCAAAAGTGGAGGAATACTACCGACCATACCGAATTTGAGAACTTCATGCCTCATTTTCTGCAAAACAAGAGAGAGTTAGGCCCTTTCCCCCTCCAGGTTCGTCTATTTATACAGTAATGATTAGCATATTGGCACCTATTTCTCCAAATTAATGCACACAATCGTGGTTACGTCCTTTGGGATTGTGGAAAACCCGATGGACTTTTGAACGAGGCTTGTCTTAAAGGGTTAATATGCGGACAACATATTAACCCGGCTAGGTTTGACCATGATGCATGTATAATTAATAAGAGTACGACTGCTATAGAGGTCTAGACTGGGACCCTTAAGCGGACAACTTGAGGGGGAAGGCACGGAACCGTCGAACGCACCGCTGATCGACTAGTTTTATTGCAAATACGCCTTTCCGAATTTAAAGGGTGATATATAGGAAGAGCGCAAACACTCATCAAGCATTGCTATGAGATTGATTACGCACAAGTGGAACATGATGTTGAGCATGATTTATGCAACAATAAATAGCATGTTGTCAAGTATTTGCACGTAAGAAAAAGAATAAATGCAGTATTTAAATAATTGAAAGACAGTTACGAAAAAAGAAAACAAAGAGACAAGTCAGTTTCAGGAAAATAAAGAAATCATAAATGCTTGAAAGCAGTTAAATTCAAATAAGAGGAATGGGTACACGGGATAAAGCATGCTTGGACTAATTCATAAAAATAAGCTCGTTATGGTAAGAGACTAAAAATGTCCCCAGCAGAGTCGCCATGCTGTCGCGCCCCCTTTTTTCCCCTTCGCGGGGAAGTCCGGGTTTCGACATTCACGGGGAAACAACTCGTTTCCTTTTGGGAATTGGGTATTTGAAGAGTCGCCACCTAACGGATTATGGTGCGTTAGGGCACCTAGAGTAATTAACTCATGTAACTAGTTTGCATTACTTGAGATTAGGGTAAGGGCTCGAAATAACCTTGAGGGGAAGGTGTTAGGCACCCCTCGCGGTCCACAACGGTGGGTCCCGGCCGAACTTAAACTATATGAATTAGTCAAAAAACAAGTAAGCAAGTATTTGCAAATAAAGTAGCTTTCCCTATCTAAATGCATATATGATCAAGGAAGTTCAGATAATGAAGGTAAAAGAGGTTTGGACAGCTTATACATGTATATGTGAAGGGGAAAAAAGAAGTTTAGATAATTTAAACACATATAGGAATTGGGAAAGGGAAGTCCTAAGTTGATTGGCCTACAGGATCATACCCACGCAACGCCCGGTAATCACTCCTCAATGAGAGGGGCTACACATGACATTAGCGCACAGGTCATCATATCCTTTTACTACCCATTACCCTCCCCTTAGTGGTTATAAGCGAGTTTAATTAACGATCTCTAAGCGTGCTGCTACCCGTCCCTTCCTTATGGTCCTGGAGAAATTTAGAACCTCTAAATCTGGACAATTCTAGACAACCTAAGGTTTTTAAAAGGTAAAAATCTAGGCGACAAGCAAATAACATGTAGGACAAGCAAATAGGGACAAACAATTAAAAGGCTCATATTTACCTCCGCATGTATATAGGCAGACAAACAGCACGTCTAAAACACAGATTTTGAAGAAGTTCAGAAATCCTAAGAACATGATATCTAGACGAATGTTACAGATTCAGGATATGCATAAGGAAAGTGGCAGAATCCTAACCAGTTTGCCTAATGGTTTTTATAGCCTGTTAAGCTTAAGCAGTTTAACACAATCAAACGCAGTTTCCAGTTTATATATATATATATAGAGAGACTGATTACCTAAGGCTTGCCTAGGCGTGGGACTGTATGCAATCACAATTATAGGAACTGTTTGAATAGCTGAAATCGTTTTACCTATGAGCATGCTGATCTAGGTGATACAGGTTATAACAGGTGTTTTATTTTTATTCCAAGACATGATGTCTATGTGTGAGGCTGCTTAACCCTTTTTATAGCCAACTATTTATTTAGTCTAAATGGGCATGTTCAATGAAATGCAAGCAGAGTTCCTAAAGCAGGGTATCTAATGCATACATGGGATGACTATTTTTATTTAAAACGGGATCACTGACCTAATGGTAGGATCTCTATGCGATAGTACTTATGCACAAATCAAAAGTTGGAATAATGGTACATAAAATGCAGTATGCTGAAGCGATAAAGGTGCTTGCCCTAAATCAGGATGTCTAGTGCACAAGTTTGGCATGGTTTGAATGCAAATAGATATAGTAATCCTAGAACATGATTTCTAACACAGATTTACACAATGTAAGACCTAGAAGCATGTTTTCTACCCAGTTTTACCCACAATACCATACAACTACCCTCCCTTTCACTAGTCACCCCAATATCTTTCTACAATTAATTATTACAGACCAAGGATTGAATAAAAATTACATAAAAAAATATAAATTAAGCTATAGGGAGCCTGAAGTAGGCCTAAAGAAAATCCTGGTGTACCAGGCCTTCAGTAGTCTCAAATGCCCAAGATTTCGTAGCCAATTTCATGTCCAGGTGTGTCAGAGTTCCCTAAGGACCTCAAGGATCCCTGGCAGTGCTCACACCCAGACTTTCTCAAATAAGGACTGATTATGTGTAGTGTGGAAGAGCCAGCCCTGATATGCCAGAGTTCAGAGAGATCTCAAGGATCTCTAAGCAGTAGACAAACTAGAGGGGCGGGACTTAATAATCTAAGAATAAGTGAGAGTGCATAATTTTGAAAAGGTTTTGGTACAGTATAGAGAGGATTCTTAGAGGTGAAAAGATTTTCTGAAAACCAGTACTAGTTTGATAGTAAAACAATTTGAGAGAAGTATGAAAACACCTTGAAATCAAAACACAAATCACAGAACAACCATATTCAAAAACACTTAGCAAACAGGTTCCACACAGGGAGAGAGGGGTTGGGGATACATAGAATACACATTAGTGTATAGTGGAGCACAGAAGCAAACAGATGTACAGAATAACTAAGTTAGTTACAAGGGTAGGTGATTAAGATGTTGAGAACACATAAACCTCAAACACACAACTAGAGTTTCCTTGAGAGACAAGATGGCTTAGCAAAGCAGAGTAGGAAAGGACTTAATTGAACAGACTAGGCAAAACAGCACCAAGCATTCATAATGTAGACATGCTAACCACACACTGAGCAAAACAAGATTTAGACATGCTAGACAAACAGTAGACAGGAAAGTATAGTTGAGACATGCTAATCATATGTTGAACAAGGCAATATTAGGCATGCTGGATAAACAGTAAACATGCAAGTAAAGTTGAGACATGCTAATCACATACTGAACAAGGCAATATTAGGCATGCTGGATAAATAGTAAATTGGAGCAGGAATGAACTCATGACTGATGAACTAAGGCAGTAATGAAACACATAGGGTTTAGATTTCAAAAATTAATCAGAGGCATACCAGCTAGGAAGAAGAACACAGAATGTAGAGCAAGGATTACGCAATGGTTAGCCTTGGCTTTCAGCCGGCCAGGCCAATGAATATCACAAGTAACATAGATGAACAGAGAGAGAGAGCTTTTAGAGTGTAAGTGCAGCAGTGAACTAATGTTCGTGGTTTGAACTGAGAGTAGAGGAGAGTATATATAGGAGTTTAGGAGCGGAGCAGAGTAAGGTAAAAGAAATCAAAACTAAGCAATTAGGGAAATTACAAAAATCAATCACACACGAAATCAGCGTAGTCTTCCCTTAATTAAGGACAACTAGTCAACGGTTAAAGGACAGGAGTCACTTAAGGAAAGAAAATAAAATCAGACCTAAGTAAAGGGTAAACAAACAGGATCTTAATTAAGGAAATAATCGTGAAGAATCAGTAACATTACAGGCAATAAGGTAAGAAGAATAATTAAAGTCGTAAATAAGGGAATATATCAAGAATTAGCACATAAATTTTAACAGGCAAATCAATAAATCAAAATCCAAAGTAGTACTGATTTAAAGAGAGGAAAAATATCAGTTTTCCACAAATAGACGAGTAAGCTAAATAAACTTCATAAACACACATAAATTGGCCAAGGGATCGACTCAGAAACCCTAGTAAAGATGAACTAGGGTAATAGTCACAAGATATTGAATTAGACTAAGGGGGAATTCATGAAAGTCAAAGCACAGCACAAACAATGTAACAAGTGGCTCGGAAAGACTCAGAATCGAAGATAAAACATAAGAAAATTAGGGCTTTAGCATAAACTAGTTAGGGTTGAAGCAAACTCTTCGAAATCAGTCAAAAAACACATAGAAATAGAAGATTAAATACTTAATATTAGCAAAACATTTTGAAGAAAGAGATTTTTAGGAAACCCTAGTTTAGGAAATTGGAAAGGACGGAATCTTACATGAGGATTTTTGTAAAACTCATGTAAAATAGGTTCAATCCATCTCAGATCTTGCACAGATCTGGGAAGTTCAAAGGTCGAAATTAGGGTTTCGAGAAAAACAACACAGAGATGAAGAAGTAGGCTTAGAAATCCATAGGTTTAAGGCGAAATAGGAAGATCTTACTTGAAATCGAACCGGAACAGCCTGAAACAGGCAAAAAAGGGCCACAGGTGTAAGCGGACTGACCCTGGTCCCTCGGGGACCTTAGAGATGGCGATACCAGCATAGGAAAGGCCATTAGAGGCCTGATGGTGGTGAGAAACCACCATGAACGACAGTAGACGAGTGACGATGAGGGTGAGTTAGGGTTAAGATTGGAGAGCATTTAAGAGGAGTAGAGGTGAGTGACTGCGGTGAGAGGAGAGGAAATGAGAGGTTTGGGGGGGGGGGGTCATTAGGATTTAATTATGGCAGGGGAAATCTGGATCGTTAATCAAAATGATCAACGGCCAGGATTGGCCAGGGTATTGGGTCGGGTAAATTCAGATTGGGCCTAGGGGTTTTGGGCTGATTTTTTTGGTTTAATATTAAGGGGGTTTTGTGCTGGTATTAAAATGGTTAAGTTTGAAATAAAAGGGCCATTTGTTAAATACCAAGTATTTGAATATAATTATTTTATAAAATAACTAACAATGAGAAAAAATAATTTTCATGCACGGGGATACTTTAAAATAGTTATTAAATATTTTCAAACTATATCGGGCTAATTTTTGGTAAAATAATGTAGTGATGTATGCATGGGCTATAATTGCAAAACTATTACAATTGTAGCCAAAAGATGTAAATCTGGACATTTATGAAATAATTTGGACTTAATAGGACCATAAATAGTAATATTAAATCAAGAAATGTTTTAAAACATTTGTGATGTAAAATTTGTAATTATTTATATGAATAAAATACTGACATAAATTAATTTTAAAAATGTAAAAATTAGGGAAAATGCCAATTGATGCTAATGCGTAGTTTTAAAGGTATATATGCATTTCAAAAATATTATAGGGAAAAATTGGGTATCAACAATAGCCACGCACGTCATCATTACGCATCTTCCTAAGACAACGTGTGCGTGCCTGTCGCTTTGGCTTTTGTGCCATTGACAATCTTTTTCCTCGATTCTCGTGCCATCCAGCCCTATAAATAGATGGGGGTTTCATTTTTCAGAAGTTTCACCATCCCTTTCCTTGCATGAACACTATTCTCTTTCGATCTTCTTTGACAGCTTCTGTTCTTGATTTTGCTCTCACGATTCCACATCTCTCTTTCTTACCTTAGTCGTTACCTCCTTCTTCCGGTTTAGTAGCAATCCTTTTATCGTCGACATGTCACACACCCTCCGTACTCACAATGAAATTTCTGACGCTACTCCGTTGTCGGTGGCTCCTCCTTCCGGCGGCGAGGATTTCGTGGGTGAAAAGGATGAGAGATTTCCTACCGTGGAGGAGATAGGTCCCAGAAACCCCATGTCCAGAAGCAATTTTCATAAGGAACCTGCTCCCGCTCTCGTTCAGGTGATCTCCGAGACCGGGCCGTCTTATATAGCTGAGCTCCGATCTACATATCATATTCCTTCTCACATCGAGATAGTTCCGGCTGGTGGCGACATCGTGGAGGTCCATCGAGCTGGGTACTGTGCCTTTTATGTCCACCCTTTCTTATTTGGTTATACTCTCCCTCTTCTCTCGCTGGCGGAGGAATTCTGCCAATTTTACAATGTTTGTTCTTATAAAGCTTTCCTAATGCTGACAAAGTATAAGGAATTGGCCGGCTGCGAGGTCGATATCCGCCACCTATTACACTTGTTTTCACCAACTTTTTACAGATGCACTATGATACACCTGCAACATCGCGGGACCAGAGGACTGATAGTTGAAATGGACGATAGGACGAATCGGAGGTTTTGGCACAAGTACTTCTTTATCAAAACCGAACACTTAGTATCGGACCCTGTTGGATTTCCCGAGCAGTGGAACCATAATCGTAGGTGTTGTTGGCATACGATTGTTGTCATCTTTTTGTCCCTTCATTTTTCATTCATTTGTGGTTTCTTTGTGTTATTTTTTTTTAGCTGAGAGGCGTGCACCCTTTCCCGTCATCGGCAATGAAGACTAGGTGGCTCGCGTGTTACCTCACATGGCGGGTATTCGAGATTGGGCGATTTTCTACAAACGTTTTGGATCGAAGGTCCCTTCTAGTAAGTATTACTTTTGTTTCGACCTTCTGTTGTTTAATGTTGTTTGTTGATGCGACCTCCTTATGGTGACAGGTCGACGGGCTTCCGAAAAGAAAGCTCTAGTGCCGGCATTTCGCTAGTCTATTGCATCGGCAGGGATGCAATTTACTCTGGCTGAATCCGTCCGCAGAGGTCGTACTCAAGCTCTGTCAGCTAGGGACTCTCCTCCTCAGAATGCTGCTGTACGGGATGAGATCTCTTGTAGATGAGTCGTGTAATGGAGAGGATTCTCCATCGAGAAAGAGGTGAAGAATGGAACTTGGGAAGAGCGTCGCCACTAGTGTTGAAACGAGGAAGGTCATTGCCCCGAGGGCGGCGTCCGCACTTGTGCCAGATGCTGGGGCTGTTTTTATGGCGGATGCTATTATGGCGGGCAGTTCCCCTAGGGTCAAGGGGGTACATAGGCGGGGAGCCTATACGGGCTGCTGAAGGTGGCGCGTCGTCAGCGGCCAGAAGAGATAGAGCGGTGCTCGGAGAGGATGATGGTTCAGGCTCGGATATCGATCCTAAAGAGGTGCATGCCTTTTTAGAGAGAAACACCCACGTGAAAGTGAGGATGGAGGGTCCTAACCGACACATAATCATTCTCGTGGGTTACGACCTTTTGGCTAACTCTGAACAGGCGTTGTCGTCCTTCGCCCCTTTGTGCGCTGCTTCTGAGAACGCGACGCTTCAGACGATGAGTGATGCAGAGCTGTCGCTGAGTATTTTTGGCATGGCTTTGCGAGTAAGTGTTTTTTTTTTCTTTTTTTTACTGTTAGGATTTGTCTCGCTTGCGTAATCTACTTATGCTGACTTTCTTTCCTTTGCATGTCAGACTCTCATTGTGGGGATTAAGCGCGACCGACGGTATGAACGAAGGACGACCTGTTTTAAGAATGTGACCTCTAAGTACAAAGAATACCGTACCAAGCATCAAGAGCTGGCCGACGTCTTTAACCAAGATAGCGAGTTTCAGCTATTTCGTGACAGGCTCAAACAGAGAGAGGAGGAGTTGGCAAGGAAAGTTGAGGATCTGAATGAGCAGCATGATGAGATAATGAAGGCCATAGGTCGATGCAGCGAGCTTGAGGCGGCTCTTAAGGCCAAGGAGGATGAGCTCGAGGTGAGCAAGAGGGTGATGGCCGAGAATGCCGACCTTCAAGCACAGGTGGCTTCCTTAACTGCTTAGCTTGGACAGAGAGAAACGAAGGCTACCGATCTGAGGGGCGAGTTGAGCGTTAAGGTCGAGGAATTGACTCGTGCCGAAAAAGGTAGGATGGCCACCGTATCCGAAGTAGCAGCTTTAGATGACGCCCTCCCTATTTGTAGGTCTGAGTGGGATAATGGGGTGGAGACGTCGGCGCTCAAGGTGGCGAGGCCAGAAGAGCGGATCCAGGATCTGGAGGTGGAGTTGTCTGGATTAAATGAACATATTGTTGCTATGAAGGCTGAGGAAGTGCGACGGCAGTCGCAGCCGTCTACGGCTCATACTTCTATTGATCCCGTCGTGCCGCGGGAGTTGTATGAGATGTGGGTTCATGCCGAGGCTCAGCTTGATGTGTACAAGTCCCTGAAGGTCGACGGGAAGGTTTCCGAGGCAGACCTCGAGGATGTCCGTGCTAACGTACGTGCGGGTAGTGAAGCTTGTGGTTATGACCTTGGTACGCCTGGCGGGGACGATGTTGATGATGATGCGGACAGGCTCACCTCCGATTCTTGGTATAATGATGAGTACGCCGAAGGGGGTGAGGGCGTATGAGGGCGTCTTTGGGTCCTTTGTAAAAAGTTTTGTAATATAGCAGTTGTAATGGAACGATTACCTTTTTGCTGTGTATTTCCGGATTGTCAGTTTTTGTTGCTATGCGGTGAAGTCCCTGGTTTTTCGGCCGCTTGTGTGTAGTGTTTTGGCATAGTCGATTATAGATCTTAAAGTAACTCGAGCGAGGTCGAGTGTAAAGTGATTTGAGCAATGTCGAATGTAAAGTAATTCGAGCAGGGTCGAATGTAGAGTAATTCGAGCGAGGTCGAATGTAGAGTAATTCAAGCAAGGTCGAATGTAGAGTAATTCGAGCGAGGTCGAATGTAAAGTAATTCGAGCGAGGTCGAATGTAAAGTAATTCGAGCAATGTCGAATGTGGGATGAGAAAAAGAAACTTGATGGAGAGTAAAAATGTTGCTTTATTTCATTCACTGGAGAATACTATACATGTCCGTTTCATACATATATTGGAGAAGTTTCCATGTATCTAGTCCCTTCATCGTTCGGCCTGGAGAAGCAGTCGGCAGGCGGGGCGATGAATCATACTTAGACTTCAAGACGTCCCTTTCGTCGCCTCGTTAAAATCCTCCCCGAGAAAACCCAATTGGGACAAAACCCGGGTGAGGGAAAAAGAGTAAGACTTGAGGGGCGTCCTTTTTCAAAAGTTGAAGTATTTGAGGTGGGCGACATTCCAATTGTTTGTAGTAGTTTTCCTTCCATTGTTTCTAGTTGGAATGCTCCTTTGCTTGCTGCTGTCGTGATTTTGTATGGCCCGTCCCAATTGGTTCCTAGTTTGCCTTCTTTTGGGTCTTTGCTCGCTTGTGTTTTGGCCTTGAGAACATAGTCTCCGACTTTGAGTGGTCGTATTTTGGCTTTTTTTGTTGTAGTACCTTTCTCCTTGTTGTTTTTGGGCTACCATTTTTACGTAAGCCATGTCTCTTTCTTCTGCCTCGTCGAGATCTTGTTTTCTGTTCTCGTCATTGTTTTGTCTGCTTTCATTGGAGTATCTCGGGCTAGGTTCCCCGACCTCGGCAGGTATCATGGCGTCGGTCCCGTAGACTAGTGAATATGGCGTTTCTCTTGTGCTCATTTTTGGCGTAGTGTGATAGGCCCATAGTACCTCTGGTAGCAATTCTGGCCATAATCCTTTGGTGTCCTCGAGCTTTTTCTTCAAGCTGTTCAATATTGTTTTGTTGGAGGATTCGGCTTGACCGTTACAGGCGGGATGATATGGCGTGGAGAGTATTCGCTTGATGTGCCATTTTGAAGAACTCGACGGTCTTTTTTCCAGTGAATTGGGGTCCGTTGTCGCAGGTGATTTCTTTGGGGATGCCGAAGTGGCATATGATGTTTCTCCATGAATGTGATAACTTCCTGTTCGCGTATTTTGGCGAATTCACCTACTTCCATCCACTTGGAAAAATAGTCAGTTAAAACTAAAAGGAATCGTCTGTTACCTCGCCCTGCTAGGAGGGGCCCGACAATATCCATTCCCCATTTGATAAATGGCCATGGTGATGTAACCGAGTGGAGCAGCTCGCCTGCTTGGTGTATCATAGGGGCGTATTTCTGACATTGCTCACGCTTCTTGACGTAGTTGGCGGCTTCCTTCTTCATTGTGGGCCAGTAGTAACCTGCCCGAATGAGGCATCTAACGAGGGCTCAGTTGCCGGTATGGGCACTGCAGTGGACCTCATGTACTTTTTCGAGGACGCGCCTCGTTTGGTTCGGCCCTAGATATTTCGCCAAGGGGCCCCCAAATGTTCTTTTGTACATGTCGTGCTTGATAATGCTGTACCTGGCTGCCTGCATTCGAAGCTTTTTGGCTTCCTTTTTGTCCGATGGGAGTACTCCTTCCTGCAAGTATGTTATGATGCGGTTGCGCCAGTCCAAAGTCAAATTTATAGAGTGTACCTCGAGTTGGTCTATTGACGAGTGGAGGAGGGTGACCACATTTTCTTTAGTGATGTTTTTGGTGGCTGCTGCTAATTTGGCAAGGCCATCTGCTTCGATATTTTTTGCTCGAGGTATCTGGTCGAGTTGACATTCATCGAATTCTGGTAGTAGCTAATGAATTTCTGCCTGGTACTTTTGTAGCCTCTGTTCTTTGACTGGAAAGTCCCTGTGACTTGGTTGACAACGAGTTTTGAGTCGCATCTGAGGACGACTCGTCGTGCCCCGTATTTGAGAGCCAGCTTTAGTCCTGCAATTACGGCCTCATACTCGGCCTCATTGTTAGTCATATGGGGCACCATATGGACTGGCGGATAACTTCGCTTGTTGGGACCTCAAGTACGAGTCCTAGTCCAGATCCTGACGCGTTGGATGCACCATCGGTGTATAGGACCCATAGGTCGGGTTGCCCAAGAGGGGTACGAAAAGCCTCCTGCTCGACCTCGGGCATTATTTTGGCACTGAAGTCGGCAACGAAGTCGGCAAGTACCTGTGACTTTATCGCTGTTTGCGGCTGATATGTTATATCGTGCTCACTTAATTCTATGGCCCACTTGGCCAGTCTTCCTGACAATTCGGGTTTATGTAGGATGCTCTGCAGGGGGAAGGTCGTTACCACCGATATGGGATGGCATTGAAAATAGGGTCTAAGCTTTCGTGAACTATAACCAATGCTAAGCCCAATTTCTTGAGGCGGGGGTACCTCGTTTCGGCATCGACCAGGGTTTTGCTAATGTAATAAATTAGAGATTATGTACCTTTATATTCGCGGACCAGCACTGCGCTTACCACGACTTTTGAGACGACCAAGTATATTAGGAGGCGTCCGCCAGGTTCTGCTTTGGCGAGCAGTGAGGGCGAAGACAAGTACGCCTTTAGTTCCCTTAAGGCCTCGATGCATTCTGAATTCCACTGGAGCCCGTTATCTTTTTTCAGCACGTTGAAGAATTTGTGGCACCTGTCAGATAAACGTGAGATGAACCTCGATAGGGCGGCTATACGGCCAGTCAGTTTTTGCACCTGTTTCTTGCTGGTTAACACTTCAGGTATCCCTTCAATGGCTTTGATTTGATCTGGATTGACTTCGATGCCTCTTTGTGACACCAAGAAACCGAGAAATTTGCCCGAGGTTACGCCTAAGGCACATTTTTTGGGGTTCAATTTCATGCCGTACTGCCTTAATATACTGAAGGCTTCTTCCTAGTGGTCGATTTTGGTCTTCTTTCCTTTTTGATTTGACCAACATGTCGTCGATGTAAACTTCCATCGTTTTTCCGAGTTGATCCTTGAACATCTTGGTGACCAGCCTTTGATACTTTGCCCCTGCATTCTTCAACCCGAATGGCATGACTCTGTAATAGTACGTCCCCTGGTGGGTGATGAAAGTAGTTTTTTCCTGGTCCTCCTCCCCCATGAGGATTTGGTTGTAACCCGAGTAGGCGTCCAAGAAGCTTAACAATTCGTGTCCCGCGGTTTCGTGATGAGCTGGTCAATGTGAGGCAATGGGAAGGAGTCCTTTGGGAAGGCCTTGTTTAGGTCCGTTAAATCCATGCACATCCGCCATTTCCTGTTTTTCTTTATTACCATGACCGCATTGGCGACCCATTGGGGGTATTTCGATTCCCGGATGGAACCGTTAGCGAGTAGCTTATCCACTTCATTACTGACGGCCTCGTTGATTGCGGCGTTGAATTCTCCTTATTTGCCGCACTGGTGGGTAGAGTGGGTCGACGTTCAACTTGTGTGTGGCCACGTCTTTCGCGATACCCGACATTTCTGCATGGGCGAAGGCGAACAAATCGGTATTATCAATTAAAAACTTATAAAATTTACCTGGTTTTGAGAGTTTATGTCCGATGTAAGCCTTTTTGTTGCTGTCGTTTCTGTCCAGCTGGACGGGATCGAGGTCTTCTACCGTTGACTCAGCGACTTCTATGATGTCGGGATCCTTGATGACGTTTGTTTATGCATCGAATCCGATCCCAAACTTTGGTAATTGTTATGTTTTTGAGTCTGTTCCCTTCAGCTGTTGAGTGTATGTGCAATCCTGGGCGATACGATGGCATTCTTGGGCGGTTGTTCGCCTCGGATGCTGAATATCCCCCATGGAGTAGGGAAGTTTATCACTTGATACAAACTTGACGGGATGCCCTTTATGGCGTGTATCCATGGCCGCCCTATGATGGCGTTGTAAGCTTTGTCTTGGTTCATGACATGGAATGTTGTTTCTAGGGTGACTCCCCCGGCCAGAACGGGCAGCGTTATCTCCCCAGAGGTTCGCTCAACTGCATTGTTAAAACCTGTTAGTGTTATGCAACGTAGTACTATCTTGTCTTCAAGTCTTATTTATGTGAGAACTCGAGGGTGGATAATATATGCGCCGCCTCCATCGTCTACCATTATTCTTTTCACATCAGTATCTGAAATACGTGAAGTAATAACAAGAGCATCGAAATGAGGGAAAGTCAAACCGTCGATATCTGACTTATCGAAGATGATACTGTCTCCGAGGTCGTCGTACTGTTCGTGGGTGATCGACAGCTTCAGTTTGTGTGTGGTGGTGAACTTCACATGGTTGATCGTTGCTTCTTTGCCTCCACTGATGATCATTTGGATGGTGCGGGCAGGGGAGGGTGGCTTTGGAGGACCCTGGTGTTGTTCACGTCCGCGGCCGAAGTTGGCTCGTCCACGGTCGCTTATCAGCTCCCTCAGGTGCCCTTGGTTTAACATGTTTACTACCTCTTGCCGTAGAGCTATGCAGTCCTCGATTTTATAACCCCGCTCCTGGTGAAATTCACAGAGGACGTTCGACTTTCGGGTACTTGGGTCGGACTTCATTTTTTGTGGCCACTTCACCTTTGTGCCAAGCTTCTCTAGTGCGTACACTATTTCTGATGCGAAAACACAAAATTGTGAGCAGATAAGAGTGGAGGCACACCTCTTTCATTTCGTTGAGTCCCTGTATGTGGCCTGGATGACCCTTCCGAATGTCGAGGAGACGGTGGAATGGCTGTTCTGACGTAGGGTTGGTGTCTTTCTCGGTTGAGATGGGGACCTGACTGCTCTCTGCGGCCGTCGTTACGACAATCTTTTCTCGACTCCGTTTGAACTGATGTCAACAGTTGGGTCAGACCGTTAAGGTCGTCCTCGTCGGCTCTCACCTCGGTGCAGTACGCATTGTTGATATCTTCCCAAGTGGTGGGAGGGTATTTCATGAGCTTGCTTAATAACTTTCTGGTTTCTCTGGACCCGTTCCTGTTCAACCCGTTCTGGAAAGCTGCTACTGCCATCCCTTCTGATACATTGGGTAGTCTCATTCTCACCCTGTTAAATCAGGCGAGGAAGTCCCTGAGTCCCTCGCCAGACGATTGCCTAATGGCAAATATATCGTTTACCTTGGCCTCCGCCTTTTTAGCCCCGGCGTGGTAGTGATGAACTTGTCGGCCATTTCCTAGAACGTTATTATTGACCGTGCCGGCAGTTGTGAATACCAGGTTAAAGCTCCCCCCGTTAGGGTTTCGTCGAACTTTTTCAGTAACACTTATGGTACGTGCTCCTTCGAAAGGTCGTTGCCCTTCACCGCTGTGACGTAATGGATGATGTGATCTTCAAGGTCTGTAGTACCGTCGTATATATTCAAGTATGGTGTCATTTTGAAGGTCTTGGGAATGGCATGTGGAGCCGCTTCCTCGCTGTACGGTTGTTCGACGAACCGGCCAACGTCTCGTTTTGGTAGCAACTTTGGGGCACCCGGTATCTTGTCGACCTTTTCTTGATGCTCCCTCATCTGGTCACAGAGTGCCTTGTTTTTGTTTTCCATTTCTTCCATTTTTCTTCAAAATGGCTGTCAGTGCGTCATTACCTGCATCAACAGTGGTGTAAGTGTTACCTGTTTGGGGGGCGGACTGTTCGCCAGTGATCGTTGTGATATCTGCTTGCGCGGTGTTTCTATTCTCCCTTTGAACGGGGTTGTCGAGTATGTTGTTCAGAGTATTCTCGTCAGTCATTCTCCCAATAATTTTCTCACTACTGGCGGTGCTTCCTCAATGGTGGACGTTGACGCTCCTCTCTCGCGTGAAGCGGTTATACTTTCATGAGGGGGAGGTGTGTCACTCCGCCCGAGCGTAGCGTTTGGTGTCACATTCTCGTTGTCTTCCCCGTCATCCTCGTTGATGGTGCTCAAAATGTTGGTAGTGAGACCTGCTATTGCTTTCTGTCTTGCCTCTCCTTTTCCTGCCATCGTTAGTTTGTCAAACGAAGAAGAGATGGCTGTCTTTTTATGATCTAGAAGGAACTAAAATTTCAACTAAAACCTCCCCACAGAAGGCGCCAAATTGTTTGAGCAAAAAAGTGCTAAACCTTTTAACTAGACCAATTAATGATGAATTAAAGGGCGAATCTTAGTTGAACTTAATAAATTCTAGACCGAATAAAATGGAACACTCGTGAGACGAGTAGTGCTCAAGAGCATTAAATAGCGGATTTAATACTATATGATTGGCAATAAATATGATAGCATGAATATGTAATAAATGTAAATAATTGCAATGAATATAATAAGAAAGGATCTACCACCCAATTATTGTATGAGTGGGATGTTCCTTTCCTCTGTCAGCAACGTGGAAAAGTGAGAAGTCAAAATGGGTATGGAATCTTTGGATCTTATGGATAAAGATTGAACAACGTGTGCTTCAGTAATATTATCAACGAACAAGACAACTTTTGGATATTCCCTTTTGTCAACCTTTGCAATGTGTTCTTATCAAAAAAGTGAAGATGCCCTTTTTGTTTTCTATCTCTTCCTATTTATAAGGGATATTCCCCCAAAACCCTAAAAAGTACAGCATAAAGAATATTCAAAGGAATATTCTTTATGTCTACCTCTGAATCTATACTACCGTTATTTTCTCACCTCGGCTGCCCGCTTTTGGCACCAACCTTTGTGCAGAGGCGGATCCAGGATTTGAGGCTTATGGGTTCCTATCGTAACTTTAGATTAGTATGCAATAATAACTGGGTTCACAGTTAGATATTTACAAATATTTAGTGAATTTCTTAATATAATACAGGATCTACGCAAAAGCTACTGGGTTCCCGAGAACCCGTATTGTATGATCTAGGTCCGCCCCTGCCTTTGTGAACCTTCAATCGTTATATCATGGTCGACCTCGTCCTTTGTCTTACTTATCCGTTACCGCCGAGTCGCCAAATTTGGACCTTGACATGAAACTTAAATAAATATACATTTATCTGTCAATTTTATGAGGTTCACAGACAGGCACAAACAAAGAACAGGATAATAACTGAGGCAGCCATGACAAAAACAGCAAAGTTAGGTTACGTTGGTACCTTTTTGCCTCTCATCTTCCTTGTTGATCTCCATGTTTGCTCAAAATATGGAAGTGACAATTATATATTTGACAAATATACGCACAAACTTGTATACGTACTCGTATGCATGCATATACGTGGAAAACAGTCAAGTTTGTTGTTTTACTAAAATGAATGATAACTACAATTTTATTGGGGATTTTCCAAGAATAATGCAATATGAATGTTATGCTGTTACTACACCATAATCAAATCATATCAAGTCAAACGAACGTGAGTTTCAATCATTAAGTTCATAATATCGTCTGATCTTTTTATTTATAAGCTTTTCGTACGTACGTCTAAACAAAGATTATATATGAATAATTGCTGTTTCTCAACATATTACAAGCAGAAAATATTACTTAAATAACGATTCATACTTTTACTCATAACCATGTCTAATTGACCTTGTCAAATTAATTATTTCAGTTTTCAATAAAACTCAGTATCTAACCCCTGCAAACAAAACGATCATGGTATATATTCCAATGTCATACTTTTCTACCTATGTATTTATATTAAGACTTAAATTATATAGACCGGTAGTATAATGATTCTTTTATACTATCAATATAATTAACTTGTTATAATTAGTTATTATTTAATCTAGGTCACCAATCAATACTAATAAATAAAGTTACTTGCAATTATTATTTAAGTGTTATAAGGTTTAGAAAAGCAAGCTCTGATTTATGGTGGAAGTATAGCCAAGTTTTAAGAAACCAAGTAGATCAATCCAACCATAAAATGTTTGGGTAGACAAGTCCATTTCCACTTAAATCGCCGGGAGGAAAAATCATAAATTCTAAATGAGCAATGACCCTAGATAATTAATATAATAGTAGTGTCAGATCTATGATGGCCATAATACAAAATAATGTGCCTTTAATATGTACTATATATTTCCAGCTATCCATTCTTCAAGAATATGTACCCACTCATAATTATGCTAATACGGTTTGTTGGTTACACAGTGCGGAGGCTTGTGAAAACTCCAATAATTGTCAATGCTAACTTTATTAATTTAAATAAACATCATAAAATTTTTGGCACTCAAGAAAGATTTGCTCCAATCAGTTTTTCCGTTAAATAAAATTGGGTTATTATTTACATGATTTTTTGGGTAACAATTAAAGTCTTCAAGATTCTCCACAATATAATGGTCCAGAGCATCTAAATCAAGTTCAAAACAATCGTCTTCAAGCGATTAAATCCAAGATTATTGTCTGATGTGATTATCAAAATATTCATGAGACACAATGCAAGTTCAAGATCAAACTATTACTATTAGAGTACTCATAAGACACAATACAAGTTCAAGTCGATATGTATCAGACACTTGAATCAAAATCCCAATTCGTTAATTTCAAGAGAAATCTATCAAGTCTTGAATCTAATTTAAAAGGAAAGTATCAGCGATCCTCTCTTTGGATTGAGATCCTTCAGCGAATGTAACATTAACTATTCTTCAATTTTTTTTTTTTTTTTTTGCTTAATTTCCTTTATACGAAGTTTGTGTTACAGTACTCCGTGAAATTCTTTTAATAATCCGTAGTACTATATATTCATTTTCTTTTTATTAAACATTATACTCTCTATTGATATTCAAAAAAATATGTACATTGGAGTTCAAGGAGCCGCTTTGACAGGCTACTCCAGATATACATCACACTTTGCTTCTATCAAATCTTGTGTCTATCTATCCTACACTATAAAATTTTCATACAGACACTTGTTTCACAACAAACTACATCAAGGATTCCCTACTGTTCTATCTAATTATCTATGGAACCCAATTCAGCTGTTGCAATGCTTCCTTCCACTTGGCTATGTCTTTTCCTCTGATGTGTAGGTGCAATACTATCTCCCTGCAAATTTGAGAATCATTAAATTTAGCTTGTTCAAATCTGATCTTGTTTCTCTCTCTCCAAATCAATGCAACAGTCATGGCAAACACACAACTAGTAATTGCATTTGTTCCTGCTCTGCTCTTGGCTTTCTTGCATGCCCATTCCAATTCTGTTTTCTAGTCACCAATTCTTTTATTATATCTCAATCATGAACATAGTCTGGACCACAACTTCTTTGTAATGGTGCAATCAAAGAACAAGTGGTTAAAGGATTCCAGGTTATATCCACAGAATGCACAGGCTGCAGGAATTTGGATGCCAAGATTCAAAAGTCTTTCCACTATGGCGCTAGTCTCTGTTGTGCTGCAAGCCATAAAATGAATTTGTATCTGGGTTGTATGTTGGTATGCAACATCAAACTTTTCCATTCAACTCTAGGATATGTTGATATCAACTTCAAGTACATCTGCTTTATTTGGAACTTTGTATCAGTACACATTGACTTTAATCTGCTATGGATGTCACCTTGAAGTTGTTGGTGCTCCATAATCAAGTCTCTGCCATCTAGTATCTTCCTCACCACCCAAGATGCAGTCTTAGGTGTAGTCATTTTTTCCAGGTCTCTGTTCTTTATATAGAAGCTGTCGCGCCCTCTTTTTCTCGCGAAATCGGGTTTCGACATTTTGATGACTCCTTTGAGAGAGTAGGTAAAAGGAATTGGTTAGAGTCGCCACCTAAGGGATTAAGGTGCGTTAGGGAACCTAGAGCAGATAACTCATGTTATACCAGTTTGCGTTACCAGAGATCGGGTAAGGGCTCGAAATTACCTTGAGAGGAAGGTGTTAGGCACCCCTCTAGGTCCACGATTGTGGGTCCCGACTGAACTTAATTTATGAATTAGTCTAATAAAGAAGCGAGAGGATTATTTAATAGGGATGGGGGGTCATAAATTTTTTAGCCTAAAGGATCACCCCGTGCAACATAAATAATACTTCGTAACTCCCTCGAGTCGGGGTGTTACTCATATTATTCAGCGGGCATAGACTATCATCTCCTGCTACCCGATTACTATCTTTAAGTTATTACCTAAAGCGCTCTAATTGATTCTAATTCGATTTATATGCGTGCACTACCCGTCCCTTACCTATAGTCCTGGAGGCATTAGGACTTCTATTTGGGATAGTTCTAGACTAGGCCAAGGTTGCTCAAAAAATGTAAAAGATTAGGCGACAAACAAAACATGTTAGGACTTGCAAATACAAAGCAAATATGGGCTCATATTACCCTCCGCATAAACAGCAAATGCACGCAATCAACAATCTTTATCGATCTTAAAATCCTACAGGCATGATATCTATGTGAGAAAACAGATGTACAGAAACAATTTCATTGAGGCGAGTGTTAGGGCCTACTGTTTGCCTGCTAGTTTTAATGAATATCGTCTGGGTATTTCAAATAGTAATGCATCACGCTCACAGAATCCAGAATTATTATTAAGTCCTATAGACATATTGTCTAAGTGATTGACAGTGCGATTATATTCACAACCAATTACAGAATCCTATAGGCATGATTTCTAATGTCAAACTGACTTAAATCATATATGCATGATCCCTAGGTTTGAAACTGATCTTAATCCTATAGGCATGGTATCTATTACTGGATTGATTTAAATCTTATAGGCATGATCTCTAGGTTTGAATTTGATTTTGATCCTATAGGCATGATATCTATTAAGAAGTGATACATGCAGAAGTTATACACATTGCCAGAAAGGAAAAACAGTTAGATCAATGTTGAGGTCCTATAGGCATGATTGCTAACATATGTTTGTTGGACAAGTTGATACAACCTATAGGCAAGATTTCTAATGCAGTTAATTTCCTATAGGCAGGATTTCTAATATGCAAGCATAAGACATTACTCATACGATTTCAACAGAGATAAGGTAAAACAGGATCAAACAGGATTAACAGAACAATGAAACCCTATTGGCCAAGATTGAAGGAGGGAACTGGGTCGGGTAAAACGGGTATTGGGTAAGTGTTATTTGGTTTGGGCTGGGGCAGAATGGGCTAGGATTATAAGTAGTTGGGTTGGGGTAAATTGGGTTGGTTTGGGTAACTCTAGGTCCGAGTTAATTAAGAAAAAGGGCTAGATTTAAAATATCCATTTAAATCAGTAAATAATTTATAAAAAATAATTAATAAATAACAAAAATATCACTTGTGCATGAAAATAATTTAAAATAATTATTTAACATTATAAAAATATAAAAAGTCATTTCTTGTGTAAATAATATAATTATGCATATATATGAGCTATTATTGCAAAATATGCAATTTTAGCCTAAGGATGCAAACAGTATATATAAAAATATTTAAAGCTTAATATGGATATAAATAATGAGGAATTAAATAATGAATCATTATAAAATTATTTGTGATGCAATTAATAGTTATTTATATAAAAATGCAGGAATAAATTAATTAAACGCTTTTAAAAATTATAGAAAATTATGGAAAAATACTTGGTGATGCTCATGCACTATTTTGAAGGTATATATGCATTTTTAAAATATATGAGGGAAAAATTGGGTATCAACAGAAGCTATTCACCCGTAGTATCCATAAGCAGTCCTTCTTTCTTGCTATATCCCACAAATATTTTATGATTGCTTCTTTGTTCCACAGTTTGATGTCCAATTTATTGATCCCTCCAGCAGCTGCCAGCAACTACTGGCCTGCATACTTTCTCTCATGCCACTAGTGCTCTCTTAGAGGTAGTAGTCGGCCCAGTCTATAGGAAAGTTTTGCATATTGCCTCAATTAGCTTCCTAACCTTCTTTGGAAGAACAAAAATTCATGCCTAGTAGGTTTTAATGCCAAAAACAATAGCCTTTATCAGTTGATTTTTGCCATCATAAGATAAAAGCTTAGCTGACCAGCAGGTGACCCTTGTAGTTATCTTCTCAATAAGAGGTAGATATTGGCGAACTGTTAGCTTTTTTAGAATCTAAAGGAATCCCTAAGTATTTGAAAGGAAGCTTTCCTTCAGTAAAGCCCAATGTTGCAAGGATTTTCTGCTTCACAGTTGATGAGATTCCAACCATATATATATAGCACTTTTATCCACATTTGCCTCAGGCCAGAAACAATTGAGAATCTGTGAAATGTAGCATTAAGGATTCTGATAGACTCAATATCACCTCTACAATACATCAGGAGATCATCAACAAACAGATATTGTATTATCTAACTTCCTGCACCTAGGATGAAAGTTAAAATATCCATTCTTATGTAATTGACCCCGTTCTCTTCCCAAATCTATTGCAATGACAAATAAGTATGTCGACATTGGATCTCCTAGTCTAATCCCCCTTCTACCTTTGAAAGGTTTGGTTAGTCCTCCATTTAGCACCAAGGAATATGACACTGTGTAACACATGTCATTATCCATTGCACAAACTTGAAGGGAAAACCAAGATCAACAAGCAATCTTCTGAGAAATCCCCATTCCAAAGTATCATAGATTTTTCTCAAATCCACCTTCAGCACACATCTAGGTGAGATACCTTTTCTGGAGTATCCTTTAAACAACTCATGACTGAGTAGTATGTTATCAATAATACACATCCCTTCAATGAATGCTGATTGGGAACGTCCAACCAAACCATCAAGAACAGTTTTGATTCTTCTAGTAATGACTTTAGAGATAATCTTATACAATGTGGTACAACATGTGATAGGCCTATAGTCCTTGACTGTTGAAGGTGCTGGGACTTTAGGTACTAAGGTTATGGCTGTAGTATTGATCGTTCCAGGTAGGTTTCATGTAGTAAAGAAGCTCTTTACAGCTGCAAAGATGTCCTCCTTCACTATGTCCCAGTTTCTAGTAAAGAATTCCATAGAAAATCCATCAACACCTGGTGCTTTGTCTCTAGGCATCTCCCACACTGCATCAGTGATTTCCTCATCAGTTACTTCCCGAATTAATTCTCTCTGTTGTGACACATTTATGCATGGTTCATACTTGATTATAGCTGTATTTGCACAAGGCATTTCAGTAGCACAGTCTCCCATCAAGGACCTAGATACTCCGATGAATTCCTGCTCAACCAGTTTCGGATCAGTTACCTTCATTCCCATGTCAGTTTATATAGAGGTTATACTATTCTGACTGGATCTGATCTTCCATTGGGCATGGAAGTATTTTGTATTGGCATCACCACACTCAATCCAAGAGGCCCTGGACTT
Source organism: Nicotiana attenuata (assembly GCF_001879085.1). NCBI lineage: Eukaryota > Viridiplantae > Streptophyta > Magnoliopsida > Solanales > Solanaceae > Nicotiana > Nicotiana attenuata. The sequence goes on along the minus strand of NW_017671557.1, from coordinate 171,047 downwards.
GTGCCTCAGCACTTGTTCCTCAACATTGCTCCATTTTTCAATGTCAACTAGTATGTCTTTCTCTAAGTCAAACAGGTTCTGGGCTAAAGGATCCTGCTGAATCTAGTCCTGAACAATAACCAATCTCTCGCTTTCTTGCTCAAATTTTTATTTGTATGAAACCATATAAGCATTAGAATCTTGCAGCTGCACCTTCATAGCCTTCAGCTTGCATCAGACCTGTTGCATAGTTGTGCTATCATAATTCTGATTCCAAACATGCTGAATAATATTCTGGAATTGTGGAAGTTCCATGATATTTGTGTATAGTCTAAATGGTTTAGGATGTAATAGTTTCTACCCACCACATTTGATTAGGATAGGGGAGTGATCAGAGAGTGAAGGATTCAAGAAATCTCCCTCCACATGACCATATTACTGTATCCACTGATCATTTCCTAAAGCCCAATCTATCTTGTTATACACTCTTGAACCGGTGCCTTGTTGGTTTATCCAAGTGAAATTCCATCCTTTAGCTCTAAAAGGAGTAAGCTGTAGAAAATCAATCACATATTTGAATCCCCGTGTTTCAGCAATGGTTACAGCGGACCATATTCTATCTTCAGAAGATAGAACATTGTTAAAATCTTCACTAAGTAGCCATGGTAGATGAGCCTGCATATTCATCTGTTTTAGATCCCTCCATAAAGTCTCCCTTTGATGGCCATCATTCTGGGCATATATGATACTGAGATATGTGGCAATTTAAGTTCTGGTATCCTCCACTAGACAATGGATGAATTGATCTGTAGTTTGAATAATCCGAAGTTGTACATGTGCTCTTCACAAAATCCAAATTCTACCATTTGCAGCATAAGGATAATTGCAGTAAACGTTCCACCCCTGAGCAATTATTTTTTGTATTTTCTTAGCCCTATGTTCTTTTACTCTGGTTTCAATATACCCCATTATATCTACCTTATTTATAGCCAGAAAGGTCTTTACCTTCTTCTGCTTATGGGCCTGGTTCAGGCCCCTAGTATTCCAAGTGGCAATGATCATTTAGGGTTGTGATTTGGAGAGCATGTTGGACCTGAATACTCCTGTTGCCTTCCACTCCCATCATGCATTAGCTCAGTAGCTGCCTTCCCTTTATCATTGCAAGTTAACATTCCACTCACAGGATTGCAGCATGTGTCATTCTGCAGGTTAACCCCTTCTTTGGTCTGGCAAGGCATAAAAGTATTTTGCTTCTTCCTAACCATCTCAGTGCAATCACACTCATGAGCAGGGTCTGCTTGCAGGGCATCCTTCCTCTGTGGCTATGGATCTTTTTCAGCATTCTCTTCTGGCTTTTTTACCAGCCATGCTTGCTTCAGGGTCTTAGCTGTCTTCGTTGCTCTTCTCCTCTTCCTTCTTGGCTTTCCTCTTTCCTGTTTATCCTCCTCTTCATTGCAGCTTTTGTTGTGCCGGCAGTCAAAAGAATTGTGACAAAATTTCAGATAGTCATTATAGAACACATGCCTCCAATCATATTCAATAGTCTGCACCATAGAGCCAAAAGGTGATTCTATTTCTAGCTAGCCTAGAAAAGGATATGCAACATCCACCTCCACAAGAACCCTAGTATAGGATATCTTCTCATAATGAGTAGTGAACTTATCAGTGTATAGGGGCTTGCCTACTACATTGCCATTTTGCTTAAAGCCTCAGTCGACCAATATCCTATTGGTAGCCCAGGCACCCAAACTGGCACTATACTTAGTATGTCTTTGCTGAATGAGAAATCAATTTCCCATAGTCTTAGCACCATTGATTTGTTCCTATAGGTATATGGCCCTGACCGGAGAACTTGGTCCCTATCAGTTATGGTGTAAAATTTGAAGATACAATATCCCTCACAATGAATTAATATCTGAGGTTTAGTGACAAAATTCCACACATTGATAACAAAATTCTCCATAGCTTTTTCATAAGGATTCTCTCCTATTATGTACCCAATTAGAGAGGTTTTCCAATAATCTTCTTGAGATTGTAGATCTCCCTCGTTCAATTTGACAATTCGTTTACCATCTCTATCAATTGGAGGAACAAAATATAAGGGTTTACCCATTTGTGAGCTGTGATTTCCCCGTACAATGTCAGTTGCTGTAGGAGTTGGCTTTCCCGACCCACTTGCCTCAGAGTACTATAATTGCCGAGCTGCCTGTACCATCCTTCCTTCCGCTTTGACAGGTTGAAGTTGCATATCACCTTCAAAGCTGCTAGTTTCATGGATTTCCTCTATCGATTGGTATTCTGTGGTAGAAAGCTCCCAAATGTGAGTGGTGGTAGTTCCTTTTGTATGCCATTTGCTGGAGTGATTAACTTCCCCGACTATATACTAGTGTCATGCATAGTTTTCCGGCGACGAGCCATCATTTTCCTGTCACAATCGCATCCCTTGCTATTGGTCATAATCATTTTTTAAAATAAAATTATGTTGATGAACGTTTGATGTTTAGAGTTAAAAAGGTTTCAATTTCTCAATGTTACTTTTAAAATTTTAAAATCTACTTTAGCTTTAGTCCTACAATTCCTACACAATGTGGAGTGCGGGTAATGTTTGGACTACAATATTCACTTTGTTTTGTTATAATTTTATCGTTTTACGACTGTTTGGGTTCAGTTTTTCAGATAAATAAGTATCGTACTATTGTTGACTTTTTTTTTTTGGTCTTAAAACCAAAAGCAAGCAAGAAGTATACTTGTTTTCTTGTCCAAATAGAGATTTACACTGTAATCATGACATGTTTTAATAGAAGAATCACACTCTTTCCACCAAGTAATGAAACATATAACATGTAATAGAGGAATCTCATTTCTTCCAATGTTTTTAATCATAAGTGATAATTATAGCCTTTTTGCAGAAGATAAAGAGGAATACTTATCAATTTTGAAAAAAGTAACCCTAATTCAAAAAAATAGATACCAAACATTCATGATCTGAATGTGAATGAAACGAATACTTATCCAAAGATGTTGGTTCAATTCAAAGAAATCAAAATTACTTTGATCTTATCTTACAATTTGAAAATCATGTACAAAATTATTAAGCACATTTACACCCATACATTGTTAAAACACAGATTAAGTATACTTCAAATTAAAGTATCATAAAATGCCAAACATAGACCTCCAATATCCATGAACTCCTTAATGAACATTGGTATATAGTGTTTCATTTTTAAGAGAGATTATGTCACGACCCCAATTTTTCTCCGCAGGATGTCATATGACACTTAATCTCTAAGACTCGGTAAGCCTAACATACATGAAAAATTCAACTAAAATGGTAATAAAACTTTCATAGCCAATAGCTATCATAAGAAGGACTCCGCAACACAACTGAACATAACACCCAAAATCTGGTGCTACCGAGTCACAAGCTCTACATGAGTATACTGAACATCCCTATACAACAATATCTATATAAAAAAAGGAGAATGAAATAGAAACTAGATAGAGGGTGACTCTGTGGCCTGCGAATGCCGGCAAGTATACCTTGAAGTCTCCGATCCATGCTCGACTCACTGATGCCTAGGCTGGTATGAAGTACCTGGATCTGCACAAAAAGATGTCTAGAAGCATAGTATGAGTACACCAAAATGGTACCCAGTAAGTATCAAGCCTAACCTAGGTAGAGTAGTGACGAGGTCGGGTCAAGACACCTACTGGAATTAATAAAGAAGCTGAGCAGGTATAGTATAATATGATAATGAAAATAATGGAAATGATACAAGGAAGAGATATAACAAGAATAGCTACACTCAAACTAAGGCAATCAAGACATCACGGAAGAAACACGTAATAAGAATGCCAAGGAAATGATGCAAACAAAACACAAGCGATGTAAATGAAAGGTATCAACAGTAATCACTACCGAGGTACCACCTTATAGTCTCATTTCACAAATCAAATCACAATCTTTCCTTATACCATTGCGGGAGCCTTGTATTTAGTTTTGAGTTTTTTTTTTCGAAATAGCTACCCGTATTTTAACCCACCTTATCACACCACGTTGCTTCAAGTAGTTTCTCTACTAGCAACATGCGTATCAAGCCCGCCTTATCTCACCGCATGCGTTTCAACCCCAATCCTTATACCACCGCATGCGTATCAATATCACAACATATCACTAATCGCACCTCAAGTGCCAAATACCACAACTTGCTAATGAACTCAACAATCATAGTATTTCCATAATATATAGCTCATGGCTCAACCATAATATGTACAAGAGTCTCAACAATAGCAACCGAAAGTGAATAACTCAACAAGACTAGTATTATAATAAATTTATAACTTTGTCTCGATGTGAATCACGACCTTTATAAATTCAACACCATAATTCAACAATAAGATATTCCAAGAATAACAACTTCAAGTAAAGGAACTCAACAGTTAAATAATTAATAAGGAATGAGAGAACAATAACTTCAAGTAAACATGTAAAGGCAATTAGCAAGTAGATGAGACAAGTATTTACACAGTTAAGTAGGTCACGTAAAGGATAGGTTAACGATGATGAAGATAACATGTTATGACAATTCAATTAAAGGGAAGAAAAGAATCTACGTAACTGTAACCGGTCAATTATCACATTTAGCCCATGTACCTACTCGTCACCTTGCGTACACGGCCTTCACGTACCACAATTAACACGATCCTTAGGGGTAATTCTCTCACACAAAGTTAGGCAAGACACTTATCTCAAAATACACTAACTCAATCCACTAGTAAGCCTTTTCCGCAATTATCCAACTCCGAACGGTTCGAATCTAGCCAAAATAACTTTATACCATAAATACAAACCATAGGAATCTCTTCCCAACAATAAAGTTGAAATCTTTAAAGAGATATAAAAAGCCAACTCAAAAATTCAACCCTAGGACCGCGTCTCGGAATCCGACCAAACTTATGAAATCTGAATACTCATTCGATAACGAGCTCAACCATACTAAAATTATTCAAATCCGACCTCATATCGCCTTTCAAATCCACAAAATTCGGTCTATGAAGTTTCACAAATTTTTCTCAATTTTCGAACTCAAATCACTAATTAAATGACAAAATAATGACGGATTCATGTATAATAGCCACATCCAAGTTAGAATCACTTACCCCGATAATTTTCTTGAAAATCACTCGAAAAATCATCACAAATCGAGCTCTCTAGGTCAAAAGATGAAGAATGAATGAAAAACCCTCGAACTCACTATTTCTGCCTAGCGATTTTCACTATTACGGACCAAAAGTCGCTTGTGCGGTTCTGCACCTGTTGAATTTCCATCGCAGGTGCGGTCTTCACTTAGGCCCAACTCCCTTCGCTTCTGGGGATGGCTGCTCACTTCTGCAAGCCCTTTTCTGCGAAGATTCGACCGCACCTACGGTCCTTCACAAATCCCTCCCAGGTCCACTTCTGCGGAAGAAATGACGTGCCTGCAGATGCGCATCTGCTCCCAGGTGTCCGCACCTGCAACCCTGCCTTGGGCTGGCCCTCTCCGCTTCTGCGATGGGCAACCTCGTACCTGCGTGTCCGCACCTGCGGCCAAACCCATCGCAGGTACGATGATACCAGAATGATAACAACTTCAGCAATCACTAAGTCCAAAATTATCTTGATTTCAATCCGATTCACACCCGTATACCAACAAGTTCCAAAACACATAACGGACCTACTCGAGGTCAAAAATCATATCAAACAACATCGATTCTATGAGTCGCAACCCAATTCAAGTCTATTGAAACTATAAACATCCGACTTCTAAAACTTATGCCGATTCATACCAAAACAACTCCGATTGACCTCAAATTTTGCACACAAGTCATAAATGACATAACCGACCTATTCCAACTCCCGAAATTAGAATCCAACCCCGATATCAATAAAGTCAACTCCCGGTCAAACTTCTCAATCTTCCAAACCTTCAACTTTCTAACTTTCGCCAATTCAAGCTGAAATGACCTACGAACATCCAAATCAATATCCGGACACACTCCTAAGTCCAAAATCACCATACGGATTTATCGCAACCGTCAACACTCCATTTCAAAGTCGTCTATACCAACGTCAAACTCCGGTCAACTCTTTCAACTTAAACCTCTAACTTAGGGACTACCTGTCCCATTTCACTCCGTAACTCACCCAAACCAAAATCAAACATCCCGACAAGTCACATAACCGCAATATAACATAGAGGAGGCAATATATAGAGGAACGAGACTAAAATACTCAAAATGACCGGCCGGCTCATTACATATTATTACTTCACTCCATCTCAAACTTACACGGCTAATTGGGAGGATTACCAAGAGAGCTTATTATTAATTAATATTTTGCTTTGTGGGCAAAAACAAAACAAAATTGTTTAACAAGATTGCTAGCTCTTGGCAACTAAAACTTTGACCAACCACCGATACTATTGCACCATAGAAAAATCAGCTAACATTTGTCTCTTTCAACGTAATAGTATATTTTAGAACTAATAATCACCCTATTTAGATTATATTTAAATCGACCGAGCTCTATTTATTTGAAAACATCATTACGTGCTTAGGTATAATTGGATTCTATTGAGAACCAAGGATAATCATTTGAACAATTGCGTAGACCAAAGGGTTTAAAATCATTTTCCAGTTAATATTAAACTCAACACGTGTAATCAACAAGCTGGACCAGAGATAATCCTATCACAAAAATATTAGAACGTCGTGGTATTCTTTGATTTCCGTTGGTGACGTTAGCCTCAATTTTTTTATTTATTTTGAACGTCTGCCTCAAGTTACAGCACTGAGATTTTTTATTTCAAAGTCGGAGGCCATACATACCACAAGAATAAATGTTAATTTTGTATCTCTGTTATTATGAATAATTATATTTTCCTCACTGACGAAAGTATTTGGATTTCACTATGTAATGTAAACGTGATTAATGTCAACGTTTTCAACTTTTTTGAACAAAATTAGTTGATAAACCTAAGCAGGAAGAAAATAAATAGGTGACGAGCTAGAGAAAGTTGAGTTGGAGCATGGGGTATTTGAAAAGAGGTGACTTTTGGTATTAAAAGGTGCCTATTGGCAAATGTTGAGTCTGTTAGTCCTAGCAGACACCTAAAGGGTTTATAAATACCCTTTTCTTCTCCAAAACAAAAATCATTAGAACAGCAACAAAGTATCTTCTTCTTTTCTGCTATCTTCAATTCACCAAATTTGTTCAAGTGGAAATTCAAGTTCATTGCTGGTGCTCGAATTTCAGAGGCTTTATAAAATCCTGGAGGAATTCTGCCATAATCCCTGCAGCAACGTAATTGGGAGGCTTAAATTCCTTAAGGACAGTGACTACACTATTAAAGCCTAATTATTTCGTCCCTATATTCTGTTATATTTTCTAACAATCTTAAGGAATTTAACAACACTGCAATGGAGGCTTCTGGTAGTGATTCTGGTTTCAACAAGATGTTCGAAGTGTTCAAACTGGATCGATTTGATGGCTCAAATTTCACCCGCTGGAAAGACAAATTGCTGTTCTTTCTCACGGAGTTGGGAATAACATATCTGCTGAGTTCTGATCTTACTGCAATGCCAGAACCTACTGCTGAAGACTCTGACGAAATTAAGGCGGCACGCANAATACAAAATGCAATTATAAAAAATGCACAAAAAATATTTTAACCATATTTTTGCATAAATATGGAATTTAAATGACTTAATCACCCAAACAATAATTTGAGGGTAATTATTGGGGGATTTAATGAGTAAAAAGGGAGGAAGGGTAATTATTGGGGGATTTAATGAGTAAAAGGGGAGGAAATAAATCAATTTAAAATCTTTAAAATTATGAAAAAAATTATAAAAACCTTATGCATGCTTATATATGCATATATATGCTATTTTGAAGGTATTTATGCATAAAACAAAAGGAAAAAATTGGGTATCAACAGCTGCCCCTCTTTACCCGGGAAGGATGAAAGAGTTTTCGGGTAAAGAAATGATGGTTAATTTTGACCGGATGGAAT
>NW_017671557.1:112614-161622 GCF_001879085.1 Nicotiana attenuata | reverse complement strand
TATATTGTGGAATCTAAAGATGTTGAGTTCTTGGAAACAAAGTTCATTGGTGACTCTAATAATTCACATGAGGACACAGAAATTACTAAACAAGATGGTAATGCAACAAGCATTGGTGATAATGCAGTAACTCAAGAAAATTGTGCAGAACCTATTTCTTCTTCTAACAATAAAAGAAAGGCAATTGAATCTCCCGTAGAACCAAGAAAAAATCAAAGAGTTAGAAAAGAAAAAAAATATAGGTTCTGATTTTATTTCTTCTCAAGCACTAGTCTTTTTGGTAGAAGGAAGTAGAGATGAAGTATTAAATAAAATACCCATTATTGTAAATTTAGAAGAGGATCCTAAAACTTATAGTGAGGCTATGGCTTCGCGGGATTCTTCTTTCTGGAAAGAAGTTGTAAATGATGAAATGGATGCTCTTTTAGCAAATGGTACATGGGTATTGGCAGATTTACCTTCTAATACTAAACATATTGGGTGTAAATGGGTTTTTAGAAGAAAATACAATACTGATGGTTCTCTACAAACATTTAAAGCTAGACTAGTAGCCAAGGGATTTAGACAAAAGGCAGGAGTAGATTATTTTGACACATATGCTCCTGTGGCCAGGATTACCTCAATAAGAGTATTATTTGCTTTGGCATCAATATATAATCTAAATGTCCATCAAATGGATGTTAAGACGGCATTCTTAAATGGTGATCTTGATGAAGAAGTTTATATGGAGCAACCCGAAGGGTTTGTGCTTCCTGAAAATGAGAAGAAAGTTTGTAAATTAGTTAAGTCCTTGTATGGATTAAAACAAGCTCCAAAACAATGGCATGAAAAATTTGATAGTGTTATATTATCAAATGGTTTTAAACATAACGGAGCAGATAAATGCATTTATTCCAAATTCACAAAGGACTATGGAGTGATAGTATGTCTTTATGTTGATGACATGCTAATCATAGGAACTAACATGCAAGGCATAAATGAAACTAAGAAGTATTTAACTTCTCAATTTAAAATGAAAGATTTGGGAGAAGTTGATACTATCTTAGGTGTTAAAGTTAAAAGACATAGTGGGGGTTTTGCCTTTGTGAGTCTCATTATATTGACAATGTTCTTTCCAAATTTAATCATTTGGGTATTAAAGAATTTAATACTCCGTTTGATGCTTCTAGCAAGATGGTTGAGAACCCCGGAAGATCTGTTAGTCAATTAGACTATGCTAGTGCAATTGGTAGTTTAATGTATGCTATGCATTGTACTTGGCCAGATATTGCCTTTGCGGTTTGTAAATTGTCAAGGTATACTCACAATCCAAGTGGTGATCACTGGAAAGGTATAGTGAGGGTACTTGGTTATCTGAAAAAGACAAAAACTTTTGCCTTGTATTATAACAGATCTTCAGTGTTAGAGGGATATGATAATAAGCACAACAAGTGCTATGGGTCTAAGGTAATTTAAATTTATCACTAGTAACGGGAACCTTACCTTTCTTATTGTTCAACAATATTAAAGGTTTAAAAGGTAATAACAGGTTATAGTTGTGACGGATAGCAGGTACTGGAAATTAGTACCTAGAAAAGGAGGATGAGTATAAAAAATACTTTTGTGAAGAAGCAGAGTTCGGTTTAGGAACTAAAGAAGTCCGTGTTAAGGATTTGGTTAAATCTTCACCTATGTAAACACAAGAAGTGGTGCCGCTTCGATCAAAGTTTGGGATACAAAACTTGATAAGTGTTTATGAATTCAGGAAGTAGCTCAAGGCCATAATTGGGTGCTAAAACTCACGGTGAACAAATTGTGAAGTTGGTACGATTTATGTGTATAAAGCTTTTCCGTCTTGTCAAATAGGAATTGTGGTTTAATAGAACTTAATCTAACCATCAATTTCGACAAGGTCTTGAATAGTTTATACAAGTAGTAGGTTTAAATCGAAAGATACCTACTATACACATGAATCTTATAAACAACATCAATCACTAACCAAGTGGGGGATTATTATATTAGTTAGTATTTTGATGGGAGTATTTGAAAAGAAGTGACTTTTGTTTTAAAAGGTGCCTATTGGCAAAGGTTGAGTCTGTTAGTCCTAACAGACACCTAAAGGGTTTGAAAAGAGGTGACTTTTGGTATTAAAAGGTGCCTATTGGCAAAGGTTGAGTCTGTTAGTCCTAACAGACACCTAAAGGGTTTGAAAAGAGGTGACTTTTGGTATTAAAAGGTGCCTATTGGCAAAGGTTGAGTCTGTTAGTCCTAACAGACACCTAAAGGGTTTATAAATACCCTTTTCTTCTCCAAAACAAAAATCATCAGAAAAGCAACAAAGTATGTTCTTCTTTTCTGCTATCTTCAATTCACCAAATTTGTTCAAGTGGAAATTTGAGTTAATTGCTGGTGCTCGAATTTCAGAGGCTTTGTAAAATCCTGGAGGAATTCTGCCATAATCCCTGCAGCAACGTAATTGGGAGGCTTAAATTCCTTAAGGACAGTGACTACACTATCAAAGCCTAATTATTTCGTCCCTATATTCTGTTATATTTTCTAACAGTAGTTGTAAAAACTTACATGTAGTGAGTATTTGTATCAGACTAATACCTTGTTTGGTATATTTTTTTAACGTGTGTATAACTAATATTTGTATTAGTCATACATCATAATTGGTATTATCCTATGAATAAGTAATGCATGGAAAAAACCATGGCATTAGTAATACCAAGACCATTAATGCATGCATTAGTATGGTTAAAGACAAAATTGTCCTTAAAGTCCCTTAAAGCTAGAGAATATGGAGGGGATTTTTGTAAACAACTATTTTTCTTAAAAATTATGTAATGCATTATAGTTTTAATTAATACGACACACCAAAAAATAGATAAAAAATAATATATGCATAACTAATGCTTGCATTACTAACCCATGCATTACTACTTCATGCATTACTAATACATCTTATTTCGCATTATTCTTATATACCCTACCAAACGACTCCTTATAGCAATAACAAGATATCTATGTAAATCGGTGAGGCTTGGATTTAGCTGTGTTTGGACAGATTAAAATGTGGGGCGATGTGCACAGATAGCCACTAACAGCTTATGTCTTTATTTTAAAGCCAGCGTTTTAAATGTCTTTAGTCTTTAGCCACTGGTTTAATAAACTTTAACTGCTCGGACAAAAATACCCTTCTGCTCATGTCCTTAACTTCAGGACTTCAGGACTACATGTCCTTAACTTTTGAACTTGAAACTCTAAGTTTAGGACTTCAGGACTACATGTCCTTAACTTTTGAACTTGGAACTCTAAGTTCAGGACTTCAAGGTTACATGTCCTTAAGTTTTGAACTTGGAACTCAAACTTCAAGACCAAGCGTCCTTAACTTTTGAACTTGTAAGTCAAAGTTAAGGATGTCCTTAACTTTTGAACTTGTAACCGTAAGTTAAGTACTGCTTGTCCTTAACTTTTGAACGTGTAACTGTAAGTTAAGGACTGTCTGTCCTTAACTTTTGAACTTTAAACTCAAAGTTAAGGACTGCATGTCCTTAAGTTTTGAACTTGAAACAATAACTTAAATACTGACTATCCTTAAGTTTTGAACTTGAAACTATAAGTTAAGGATTATTTGTCCTTATCTTTTGAACCTGCATGTCAAATTTAAGGAATGCATGTCCTTAACTTTTAAACCTGCATGTCAAACTTAAAGACTCATGTCCTTAACTTTTAATCTTTGAACTCAAAAGAAACAAAAACAAGGTAAGAAGAAAGAAATTACTGTACGTAATTGAGACATCTGCTCAAAAATTCAGAACTTGAAAATTTTGATGATGCAAAAGGAACTACGGTACGTATTGGTAAAAGGAATAGTGAAGCAAAATCAGAAGGATCTCATGATGGACCTGGTTATGTCCTAGTAATTGGGGTCACTAATAGACCTGATGCTATTGACCAAGCATGGAGGAGGCCGACCGTGAAATCGCCTTGGGTATTCCAGATGAAAATGCAACGCGAAAGAGAGGAAGAAAGGGTAAAATTGTCTTTTTTCTATTAATAGTGGCTATTTTTGCTGAGCATTATAATTAGTGGATAAAAATTAAAGACACCCTTAATTAGTGGCTACTACACGCCATTCCTTCTAAAATGTGGTTATCAAATGGATGGATTAATGACATGCCACATGCCCTCTTAGCCTTGGGCCGTCCAAATGGAGACGTCCACTAGTTCATTTTTGTTGTCGAATCTGACTCTGTAGTAAGACAAGGCTGTCATTTCACGCGCACATTACGGAGAAACGGGTGCCGTTGAGCCAGAGTATTGTGTCATGCTGACCATATACCTGTTTAAACTGTCAACAATATTGGTCGATTGGCCGGACCAGAACGGAAAAGGTTCAAACCAGTCTATGAAGGAAGTATATGAATTTGCATATAATCTTTTAATCACTAAATTATATTTAGTAGATATACATTTCCACCACCTTTTAGAATTTAATCGTTAAAAATTGATATTGTTGCTGCAAATATTGTGTAAATAAGTATCTTCTTAAAGCATTAGGGCTCAATTCACGTGAAGTGGAGTAGCCATGCTCAATAAAAGGATTCAACTAGTAGTTTCTTATTTTGATTGCGAGAAAAATCGCAGGTTTTTTAGGAAAAAGGTATAGTTGGATCCAGAGAATTACATTTTTCATTTCATACAAGCAAGTAGAAGCCTTATTTCCAATTTCATTAAATTAAATTATCATATCATCTTATGTAAACACTAGTAAAATTTAAGAGAGATTAATTAAAACAATTGAAAGATCATAGGCGTTATTGTTCCACTTATGTGGTAAGCAGAAATAGGTGTAGCTCATGGACCAAAATGATAGATAATAAGAACCACAAGCCTGACCATGCAGTCCTAAAGTGAAGGAGAACTAGCTGATGAGCAAGCTTAACCTATATATATGTTTGGACATTAGCTAAACATGCAAAAAAATTGGGGGAAAAGTCAGGAGAAAATAATCAAGGAATATATCGGAATACGATTGTATTGGAGATATTATCGAATGCATTTAGCTACTTCAACTCGTCCAACGGCAAAAATGGTCCCAAATGTTATGCCTAGTTGGACCAACTAATCTTATGGAATAGAGTAGTTTACCTTTTATGCATTGATAACTTTTATTCGGAAAAATGTTATGGTCAATTAAGAGAGCTTTAGACGAGATTTTAACAAAATTAAATATAAATATAATTGGCAAGCTTAGATTTTGACAGCTTTAAGGATTACTATTATTCTTCAACTTCATCATCAAATAATTTTTCTAACTTCTACCTCAAATGTCATATTCAGTTTCTTGGTTAAAAAATCGGTTTTAGATTGAAAATAAAATACTTGAAAAAAGAAATGAAAACTTCTGTAACTTATACAATTGGTATATGTGATTTCGTGGGGACATTACCTTTACAAAACTCAGATAACTTGTTGTCTACGTGAATATTTTAAAAAAATAAAATATATATGGTTAAAAAGAAACCAACGCATTAGGATGTAATATAGGTTTCTTTGCCACCTCGGAATTTCTATGTTAGCCTACTTTTGTCGTTAACCTAAGAAAACAAAATAATGCTTTGATCATGTTCAAGATATCGTTAATTATCAAAGACTGAGCCCACTGAGGCAATGGTTTTCTAACAATTTTTAAACAGGCAATGATGTGCATCGTTTGGTCCTCTATTGGCTTATCGCGCCTAACTCTAGTTCTAAATAGGATTAGCGATCGTTGCAAATATAATTTAACTTATGAGTCCATGATCAAATTCCACAAAAAACTAAGGTTTAGATACAACTATTCAATATTACTAAAAAGATAAGCTCAAATAAATTTTGAATTATAAAGCTTATTTATTTTTAATCAGTTAACTAACAACTATTAAAGCAGTAAAAGTTATCACTAAAGTCTAAAGAGAATGGGTTGACTTCAAGGTTAAAGAGACCTAGAATTAAGATTTTCCCAATTGTAAGTCGGATTCCTTCTGCTACGTTATCTTTAATCTCGCCGATTTATTCTCTACTAATCGTGAGTACTCAACTTACCGCAATTCTCTCTCAAGCAATCACGATAATTTATTGGATGTATTCTCTAGAACTACTCTAGGTGAAAATTTCTCACAACTCATTATGAGCACACTAGAGTTTCATTATCTCTATTCCCATTTTTAAACACATTGTATTCATCTCTTATATGCCTAGAGGTGACGTTGTTCAACAACAACTTAAATATGTATTATTTCTCAAGCAACATATAAGCACGTAGTTGAAAAAGTAAAGAAATCTAAAGGCTCAATATAGGCACCGTTAATTTAGAGTTTTTTAATTAACTAAAGTAAGTACGTAGTTGAACAAGTAGAGAAATACAAATACTCAATTATAACAAACCGATCAAAATTTTATCCTATAAAAGGTTCCTTCAAAGAACTAAATGAGAAAACTACTCATAATAGTACATAGAAATACAATACTAAAATTTACAAACCACAATGAAAAATAGGAAGAAATAAAAATTCGTGGTTGAATCTTCCTCCTTACTTCTAGGGTATTCTTGCCTCCAAGTATGTTGTGTCACTTCAAAAGGATGTTTAAGATATATTTATATGACCTAGGGTTTACATAGGGTGTCTTCAACCAACTCAAGTTCATATAGGAAAGCTGGATGGGCACGCTAGATCCCGCGTCTATAGGGCATACTTCGCTATTTTGCTTTTGTGGATAAGCTGTTGGCCTTCCAGCCTCCATGCGATGCGTGGGCTTAGATGAGCTCCCAACTTTTGCTTCTTCACTTTCATTTTGCGTGCTGTTTTATACTTCAATACCACACAAGAGGGAGGTGATTTGTGTGGTGTCCAATTTTTTGCATGAACAGATTATAGAAGGACTTGGTTCTTCTATGTATTCCTTATACTACAACTACGAAATAATAAATGTAGAAGGTAAAGAACACAAGTTTTTTACCTGGAAAATATCTGGCTCAAAAGGTAAAAAAAACCACAACTTACTACCTATTAGGATTTTTCTCAATACTTCACTAAATCACTGAGCGAAAAACAACATTTACAAAACTCTTGTAAATCTAAGGATTACCTCTAACCCTTTGTGGCAACCAGCCTTAGATTGTTGCGACAATTTCAAGTGAACTCTAACTTGAAGAATACACTCAGAGTACATAGTACAAATACTTTTAGAGAAAGCTGAAAGGTACAACTCGAAAGCTCTACTACAATGAAACTAGACTAAAAGACAGACACTTGAAACTGGTTCTTCTATCTAGTTCATGTAGCTTCAGGTTCGCACACTTGAATCACAGAAGAATTGCTTGCAAAATGCCTTACTATTTTGCTCTCAACTCTCATTTAACTTTAGCTTTTGTGTGTACTTGTAAAAGAGAACAAACTAACGTATATAGAGCTAGTAGAATAGGAAATAACTAGAGTTCTAATGCTATACTCTTCCTTGATGGAAGAGTTCTAGTTATCTTCAACTTCTAACTCTTCCCTTGTTTAGGATAGAGTTGTCTTCGAGTAAGGAGTCTTGCTCTGTATCAATTATGCAACCTTTTCGTTCAGGAGATATCAAATATAACCACTTAATCTTATCTCCTTCACGTTCATATCTTGTGCTTGAATATGCCCGTGTTTGTGTATATTGTATATGGACCTGGTTCATGCATGTGTTTCTTTTGTCAATCATCAAAACTTACTTATGCCAACAAATTTTCCCTTTTTGATGATGACAAACTCTGTGCTTTTCATAAGCATGAAACCCGTTTCAACTCAGATCAACAACGACACAATGTTAGAGCACTTTCCATTTTAAAGTCACAAATCATCAAGGACCGGGTTCATTAGGTTATAAACATCACAGTCCAAAGTAAAAGGCACAACCTATCTTCTCCCTTTTGGCATCATCGAAAAGTTGCATAATTATGTTAGATAACCAGATTTTATCAGATCTTACTCATGGCCATTTAGGCTACTTCAAATGCAATCATGCAGTCAAGAATCACTTATGAATCAGAGGATATTAGCCATCTAAGAAACATCAACAAACAATTAGAGCAAAATTAGTTGATTATCATTGATCAGAGTCATCCATAAAGTATAGAAGGAAATAAAAGTGCTGCACCATGAGCAAAAATACAAAAAAAAAATCCCATTTGGGTCACTGGTTTTCTAACTAGGCTAGGAAGGGTTTAAGGTTGGGAAGGACCATGTTCTTGGTTTCTAGCCTGAAGCAGTTTTAACATGTCCTAAGAGCATCCCTCTCAGTTTCTACTTTTACCGGCCTCTTCTTCAGCCTCTCAATCTTAGCATCCTTAGCCCTACTCTCCTGCAACAAGGCTCTCACTTTTCTCTTCACAGGCACCCTCTTGGATGAACCAGGTTCTTTGGAGCAATATAGACTTCATCGTCATGTTTAGTCAAGGTGTTGGCCCCAAAGTGATCTTTGCTTATGCTAACATCCCATTTCTTGAGGGGAACCTTGAAGTGAGCAATCACAGCAGTGAGGATGAATCCATAGGGTATGATGTGAGTTTTGGTGCCAATTAGAACCCTATCAAATAGCTGAATGATAAACCCCGGCCAACTGATCTGTCTCCCATTGTCCAGGCACTCCATAAGGACCAGGTCCATGAAGGTGACAATGTACCTTCTTTCCTGCCTGGGCACCACAACCTTGTTGACAAATTCAAAGAGCAACTTGTGGGCAGAATTCATCTCACTTTTGTACACAACCTTGGGCTGTTTCTCTAAGTCATTGTTAGCAAATTTTCTTGTAATGGCAAGGGCGGTGGGTAGGTTTTCTAGGCTTGGCCATTTCAGCTTCTTGTAGTCATTGTACCCTTCAGCAGGTACCCCTAGAATTTCTCCTAGTTCCTTGGCATCAAAGCTCACAGTCATCCCTTTCACTGCACTGGTGACCCTGCCATTCTTGATTTCACAATTAGCCATGAATTCCACAATTTTTTCTCGGGTCCTTCCATCTGAAGGACCATGTCCTTCCAACCTTGAAGTTGTAGCTTCTCCAGCAGCATCACCATTCCTTCCTCCTCCAAGTCCCCGAGGAGTCAACCTTTCAAGATTATTCTCTTGCCAAACTTTACCATTTTGTCCCGATCCTCATCAGTTTCCTCTTCTTCTTCCACTACTTGCACTTTCCTATATTTTCTGGAAGACCTCACTCTTTTTGTCAACGTAGAAGGCTCTGCATCAACAGTCTTAGAAGGAAACTTCTTTTTGGAAGTATTTCTTTTCTTTGCCTTTGGAGTCATAACCTCCACCTCCTCTACCTCATTTTCATCATGAAGAACCTGGTCCATCTCCTCAATCTCAATTGCCTTAAAAGGCTCATTCACTGTCTTCTTTCCCTTTGCAACAACTTTTCTTTTACTCTCTTCTAAGGCTCTTTCAAGTTCAGCCTCACTATACTCCTTCTGACTCCTTGTAGCTCTTCCTTTTGTAAGAGGAGTCTCCACAGGGATAGAAGAGGCAGACTTTCTCTTCTTGTGTGCCCTAGCAGTTCCTGGTATTTTAACTCCTGAACTTTTCTTCTTCTTCTTCGGATTGTACCTGTCAGACACTCATTTCAGTAAATCTTTTAGGGGTTCCTACACAGATGGAACAGGTTCTTGGAACCTCTTCCTCAACCTAATAAGCTCCTCAGCTACACTAGTATCACCAGATCTACTACCGCATTTTTGTATCTAACTTTCTTCCCCCCCCCCCCCCCGATATCTTCCTCACTCCACTACACCATAGCCCATGTTTCCTCAGTCAACCCAACAGGAGTAAATGAAGGTTCAACCATTCTTTTTCCCTTTCCCCTTACATCCCCTTGAACACCCTCGCTCTCTTTTTCTTTTTTCTTTTTATTTTTACCACCAACTGTACTAGACTCAATAGTTTCTATCTTAGCAATCGTACCAACCAGAACAAATCTATTCTCCAAATTCTCAGCCACTTCACTAATGACATCAGAAGTAATATTTAGACCAGATGTTACCTGTTCTATTTCAGATGAAATAGTTTCTTCCCCCTCAATAGCAGACATAAAAGATTCTTCTGATTTTTAGGGTTCTTCTGCTTGGCTTACCTTCAATTTCTCATTTACTTTCTTGATTTGTTCACTACCAGCGACTACCTTACGAGCAAGCATCTTGAACCTTCCTTTATTAGAGGTGGTTATGGTTGAAGGTGTGATAGAAGGTGTAGCTGATGTTTCTTTAGGTGGCAAAGAAGGATTTTCAGAAGGGTTAGCCATTGATGTGTGTAGAGGAGATATGTGTGTAAAAGAGATGAGAGAAGATAGAGAGGATTTTTTGGCGGCAGGAAAAAAGTAAAAGTGAAGAAATGGATAAGGCCTAATCAATTTAAAGCGGAGAGTTTAAGTGGATAACGATAGCTTTTTAGAATTTCAGAAGTCTAATCAAATTGGGAAAGTCAGTTTGAAAAGATATTGGAGTCTTCCTTAGAATCTAGGCAATTATGGCGCCTGAGACTCCTTTAGGGTGAAACTGGTTCGTTTGTAACAGATAAACATTGAGGGAGATTGAAATTAAATGGGACTCTTTTTTTTATCATGATCCAAATACATTTATATCAAAATATGCGGAGTGGAGAGTACATACCGTGTAATCTTGATGAATCGGGTTCTTCACTGAGAATTTTCTTGTGTAAGTCTGAATTTTTCAAAAAAATAAAGATAATATAATTAGAGTTTAATGAGACATTTTAGCACATGGCACAACAGTATACTAACGAAAGTATGCGAGCGAGCAAAATCTAATCTAATTATTTACAAAATTTACAAATCATATAAAATGCTGAGTTAGAACTGGTTCTTTTTAGGTGATCTTAATCATCCCTAATTCTAACCCGTTCCTTCCATAGTAATCTCGACTTAGAGCTTTTATGAAGATGTCAGCTAGTTGCTTGTCAGTAAAATAAAATTCCACAATGATCAAACCCTTTTAATAGTTATCCCTAAAAAAGTGATGCATAACATCTATGTGCTTAGTTCTTTTGTGGTGAACCGGGTTCTTGGTCATACTAATTGCACTGGTGTTATCACAAAAGATGGGGATACAACCTACTTCAATTCCAAAGTTCATTAATTGTTGTTTGATCCACAACAATTGAGTACAACATGAGGCAGCAGCCATATACTCAGCTTCAACAATAGACAAGGCCACAAAATTTTACTTTTTGGTAGCCCAAGACACAAGACACGAGCCAAGAAAGTGTGCCATACCTGAGGTGCTCTTTCTATCAACCAAGAAATATGTATAGTCTGCATCAGCATATCCTACTAATTGGAAATTACTACCTTTTGGATACCATAGACAGAGGTTAGTGGTGCCTTTTAGGTATCTCAAAATCCTCTTGACAACAGTCAAGTGAGACTCCTTTGGATTTGCTTGAAATCTAGTGCAAAGACCTACACTAAAAATAATGCCAGGTCTACTGGAGTAAGATATAACAAAGAGCCAATCATTCCCCTATGCATCTTCTAATCAACAAATGAACCAGGTTCAACTATATCCAATTTTGTGGCTGTTGCAATAGGAGTCAATTTCTTTGGAATCTTCCATTTTAAACCTTTTGAGCAACTTTTTCACATATTTCTGGTGATGGATCATAGTTCCATTTGAATTTTGTTTAATATGTAAGTCTAAAAAGAAATTAAGCTCTTTTTCAAATTCACTCCCCATTAGTTAAGCAAATTCTTTACTTAACATATCTGTAGTTGCTCCAAAGATTATATCATCAACATATATCTGAACTACCAAGAGATATTTACCTTTTTCTTTTAAGAATAAAGTATTGTCAATTTTACCTCTCTTGTAGCCATGCTCAAGAAAGAATTTAGACAGTCTTTCATACCATGCTGTTGGAGCCTTCTTGAGCCCTTAAAGTGCCTTGTCAAGTCAGGAAGTTACTTGACAAACACTTCTTCCTTTAGATAGCCATTAAGGAAGGCACTCTTGACATCCATCTAATGGAGAGTGAATTCCATATAAGTAGCGGAGGTGCAATATATGAATAACCCATGATTCTTACAACGAACAAGAAGAGGAGGCCCAATATGTAAACAACTTTCAAGGGCAAAGAATCAATTTCCAAGGCCCAAACCAACAACAATGGCAACCTAAAAACAATCAAGGCAATTAGAATTCTAACAACCAAGGAAATTTTAGTGGTGGAAACAATCAAGGGAATTGGCATTGTCACACATCCTTTTTTCCGAGGGGGATAAGGGAGCTTTTCCAATTGAAGTGACGTTATTCGAATTTGGATTATTTTTATTTAATTAAGAGTCGCCACTCAGAATTATTTATTTACAGTGTTCCGAGTCACCATTTATTTTAAAATCCCAAATCGAGGAAGTTTGACTCTGTTTAAAGTCTGCGAAAAACCAGAAGACCGGTAAGGAATTCTGTTAACCCGGGAGAAGGTGCTAGGAATTCTCGAGTTTTGTGGTTTTAGCACGGTCGCTAAACTATTATTAATTGGCCTAATTATCTAACTAATTACAAGTTTTAAACCTATTGTGCATTTTTAACATTTTAAAACCGCTTTTAATTATTTATGAAATTTGCTTGAACAAGTCGCGATGTCGCGCACTCGTTTGCTTTTGTACACATTGCGAATCGTGTCACGTGAATCGTATCCATGATCTAAAACATGTTTATTTTAATTAATATTTGAAACTAAGGTCGGGTCACATGAAATGTGCACCCGAATTGGGGATTATGTATCGTGACTATGCCACGGGAACCGTACCCATAGTCACGATGATTTATTTAAAATGCGCCTAAAGCAAACTACGACTGTTCATAAATTATTTTTCCTAAACTACTTTGAGATTATTGCAAGGCCGTTGAATGAACCATCCAATAAATCTTTCGCCCTAAGTAAGGTCTAACTTGCTTTCTCCCGGGATTCTCTTATATAACCAACCAAGAGAAATGTGGAAGAAGTGTACATTTTAATTATTGGGAATTGGAAGAATTAATTTAATCTAAATTGTTGGAAGTATCTAGTAATTGATGGACATTTATCTGAAGGGTCATCCTATGAACTACTAATATCGTTGAACTACTTCCGGGTGGAATACCAAACCAACGTTAAATTCAATCCAGGTCCAGAATTTTAAACTGCAAAGTCAATGACTGGGCTTCCGAGTTGAGCCCAACGACATAAAAGCCCATTATAAAGCACAAATTTTAGATGGAATGGTTCATGCAAATTACAGGAATGAAAACAGTCAATATCCACTCATGCAATTTTCCAAATTTAAAAGCGGATTACAAACGGAGATAGTGACCAAATGTGAAACTGATTTTTCGATCATACTCAAGATAAAAAATAAAAAACAAAACTAAACCATGAAATATCCACTTTTATCAAAGAACTAAACCAAACCTTGTCTGCCAAGTTTATCTTTTTTGTCTAATGAATCTCATATTACAAGACCAATTGTACTAAATCAAATGTCAAAAGAAAAGCAAAATAAGGTCCCAAAAAAAATAAGTAAAAGACTGCCAAACTCTATAAAGCTCATTGCAGCTCAAACGTGTATCATAGCCTTGATTTTACAATAAAGCTTACTTCTACACACTAGACTTCTACTTTCTGGAATTAAAACAGCCCTTTCTAACTCACGAAATCCAAACTCTGGCCTGCCATGGCTCATGCTAATCCAAACCTCCATTCTCTCATGTAAAACACATTACAATCAAACAGATTTAGAACAGCTCTTCATCAAACCAAAAGTTACATGATTCAACATCTTGGGAAGTTTAAATGTTGACTATTAACATACTTTAACAGGATAGATGAACATTAATAGCAGCTGAATTAGTTTAAGAATAGTTTCAACCACAACTTCAACTAATGATCTAATAAGCCAAGAACTGATATTGAAACACTGATATTAACAACAACAAAAACCTTATATAATCACATGTAGCAAGATAAATACATAGAAACTCGAAATAGGCATAGTCATGGAATAACAACTTAATGAACCTCATTTTTGCACATTCAAAGAAAGTTAAAGAGGTGTTTTAGCGTACCTAAAAGCAGCAAGTAGCAAAAGAACACAAGAACAGAAGAATAAATCTCTGAACTTGAGGACAGCTAAACCCAAAACCTCACAACAGCTTGATTGAAAGATGAGCAACACAACAACTAAAGCAGTACAAACCTAGTAGAAAATTTGTGAAAAATCAGTGTGGAAGATGAAGATGAAACTCTGAAAATTTTCTGTCTAAATCTATGTTTTTTTTAGAGTGAATATGCTGGAAATAAGTGTCTGTGTGTGAATGAGTGTGAGGTCCTTTATATAGAGTGTATGAGTGAAAATGGATAGGGATGAGAGAGGGGTGTGGGAATATTCTGCAGCTCCCTAAAACTCAGGGAAATAGCATCTTGTGTAACAGAAAATGGACAGCTGTTGGGACAACTGTCCATACAGATATTTACTCACATTTTTCTAACCCTTTTACTTTTGATTTTAACCCTTTTAACCCCAAAGTCTGACCTAAACTTTGATTTTTTTATGTATTTTATTCCCTTCTAGAGACTTCCCTAAACAAACAAACTCAAAGTCCCTAAATTTCCAAATCCCTTTGACCCCTTTAGCTTTCGTTAATTACAAATTAGTGCCTTTTACCCTAACTCTACTGTCTTCTTTCTATTTACAGAGTCAAACAAACCATCAGAAGGCTCGCCAGATTCATGCACCGCCTTCAGATCTGGAGTTCTTTTATACAAGACTTCTCCGCTCAAGAAGAAACTGCTGGCGAGCCTTCTAATGGTTCTCCTTTGGTCTCCACTGTCTTGCTTGGGATATTCCTTTGTTTTCAAAAACCTTTTGATATCATGATACCATGGTTGAACATCTGGTTCTGTTTCAACTGCATTACAATAACCATGTCATTCTCGAATTTGGATTTTCAGCGGGTCAATGTGGACATTGCCCGAATACGGCAGCATTGAGGCCAAAGTAGCTAGTGCGTCAACTAACTCATTGTGGAATCGAGGAATATACCTGAACTCGACGGACTTGAACCGTTTGATAAGATCTTCCACATGTTGCCTGTATGGGATAAGCTTGATGTCCCGAGTTTCCCATTCACCTTGAGCTTGCTGAATAATCAAGTTAGAATCTCCCATGATTACCAATTCTTCCACATCTATGTCAACTGCCATATTCGTACCCATAATGCAGGCTTCATATTCAGCGGGGTTGTTTGTAAAGAAGAAACAAAGTTGGACCGTGGACGAATAGTTCTTCCAGTGGGCGAAATCAAAATTGCCCCAATCCCGACACCTTTTGCATTTACAGCTCCTTCAAAAACATTTTCCAAGCATTGATGTCCTCTGGAATTACTTCAACTGAATTTACTTCCTCGTCCAGAAAGTAAGTACTCAGGGGTTGGTATTCATCATCAACCGGGTTCTCAGCTAGATGATTTGCCAAGGCTTGAGCTTTCATCGCCGTACGGGTGACATAGACAATGTGAAACTCAATGAGCAGGATTTGCCATTTGGCTAACCTTCCCGTGGGCATTGGTTTTTGGAATATGTACTTCAAAGGATCCATTCTGGTTATGAGATATGTGGTGTAGGCCAAAAGATAATGCCTAAGCTTCTGGGCGACCCAAGTTAGGGCGCAACAAGTTCTTTTCAACAAAGTGTACTTGGCTTCATAACTAGTGAACCTTTTGCTCAGATAATATATGACTTGCTCTCTCTTCCCGGTCACATCATGTTGCCCCAGCACACGGCCAAAAGAATTTTCCAAGACTGTCAGGTACAAGAACAAAGGTCTCCCCGGCTCGGGTGGGACCAATACTAGCAGATTCAACAAATATTCTTTGATTTTGTCAAAAGCTTCTTGACACTCATCCGTCCATATGATTGCCGCATCTTTCTTCAACAGCTTAAATATGGGCTCGCACGTGGTAGTCAGCTGAGCAATGAACCTGCTGATGTAATTCAATCATCCCAGCAGACTCATGACCTCTTTCTTGGTTCTTGGAGGTGGCAAATCCCGAATAGACTTTATCTTTGTTGGATCTAACTCGATACCCCTCCGACTGACTATAAACCCCAGAAGTTTCCTAGATGGAACTACGAATGCACATTTAGCTTGATTCAATTTCAAGTCATACTTGCGCAGATGCTCAAAGAAATTTCTCAAATCCCGCACATGGTCTTCCTGCATTCTGGATTTAATGATGACATCATCTACATACACCTCACTTTCCTGGTGCATCATGTCATGGAAGATGGCAGTCATAACTCTCATGTAAGTTGCCCCGACGTTCTTCAAACCAAATGGCATGACCCTGTAACAGTAAGCGCCTCAGGGTGTGGTGAAAGCTGTCTTTTCTACGTCTTCTTCATCCGTCAGAACTTGGTGATACCCAGCACAACAATCCATGAAAGACTGTATCTCATGTTTGGCACAGTTGTTAACAAGAATGTGGATGTTTGGCAATGGAAAGTTGTTCTTGGGGCTTGCTTTGTTCAAATCCCAATAATCAACACACACTCGGGTTTTCCCATCTTTCTTTGGCACTAGGACCACATTAGCCAACCATGTGGTGTATCGGACCACTCAGATCACACCAGCTTTCAACTGTTTGGTGACATCTTCTTTGATCTTATCACTGATGTCTGTTTTAAACTTTCTCTACTTTTGTTGGACGGGTGGATAACTGGGATGAGTTGGCAATTTATGCACTACCAAATCAACACTCAATCCTGGCATATCGTCATAAGACCATGAAAACACGTCTTTGAATTCAAACAAAAGTTGGATCAATGCATCTCTAGTTCTTTCATCAACATGAATGCTTATCATGGTTTCCTGGACCTCTTTTGGACTACCCAAATTAACCGGGTAGGTTTCATTTAAGTTCGTCTTAGGCTTATTCTCAAATTGTTCCAGTTCTCGATTTATTTCCCTAAAAGACTCATCTTCATCATATTTCGGTTCTTGATTCATTATTTCATAGTTAGACACCATTTTAGGATCTGGGCATGAAGTCGGCAAACATGTCATGTTATTTAAGTCCACATTATTTGAACTGAAAAGAAAAAGATAAGAAAAATAGCAATATCAGAATAAAGGAAAAAGAAGACATCTATTGACGATGAAATATTGATTTTATTTTATTGAATTGGAAGATATGAGGGTATCAAAAGACAAGAAAATAAAAACATTCGAGTTACACCCTGAAATAACTCGTAATGTAGAAAAGATGGCAAAACTGGACTACCGGGATTCCCGCCTGACAGGGAATGGGGTAGCCTTCCAGTTGTGAAGCTTGGCATTTGGTCCCGTGTACAGCACCTCAGCAGTGCTCATGCCTTCCCCCGGCTGGACCATGTGGGACTCGTACAACATTTGTTTTATTGCTTCACAAATATCCTCAATTTCCTCGGTCGTGAAGGCCTCTTCCCCTTCTTCTTCATACTAGGATTTAACAAATGACTTGGCGAGATGCGGAACAGGCTGAGGCAGGACCCACCCATTTTTCTTGCGCTCATCAGCTCATTTTACGTCGGCATTTGTAGCTTGGAAACCTACGCCGAAGAACTTCTTATTGGCGGTCGAAGTGATGGGTTCTGTGATTCCTTGTAGAGATACCCCGAGCCCTTTCCCGGGCTTGTACCCATGACTAATCATTTCACTGGCTACCATGACCGATACATTTGATAAGCAAGGTTGAGGAAACGGGGCCCCTTCTTCACATTGGTCGGGGACCACAATTTCGAAGGCTTGATAGACAATGTGCTTACTTCCTTCTCTTTCTTCGAGACATGGGACTGATGGGTCCCTGTAAATGGACTGTTCATCTTCCCTGTGGACAACAATTTCTTGGTTTTCATGTTCAAACTTGACCATTTGGTGGAGGGTGGAGGGCACAGCCCCTGCAGCGTGAATCCATGGTCTTCCTAGGAGAAAGTTATACGAAGTATCCATATCCAAAACCTGGAAAGTCACTTCGAAATCCACAGGGCCAATGGTCAGAATCAAATCAATTTCCCTATCGTATCTCGCTTGACGCCATCAAAAGCGCGCAAACAGACATTGTTCGGTCTAATCCTTTCTGTCCCAATTTCCATCCTCTATAGCGTTGAAAGAGGGAAAATGTCGACTCCGTACCCACCGTCAAGCATAACCCTCTTCACATAATAACCTTCACATTTGACAGTTAAGTGAAGGGCTTTGTTATGGGAGGCTCCCTCTGGAGGCAAGTCATCGCGACTGAAGGAAATTCGGTTGACTTCAAAAAATCGCTCAGCCATTCTTTCCAATTGTTCGACTGAAGTTTCAATCGGGGAATACGCCTCATTCAATGTTTTGAGAAGCACCTTCTGATGTTCATTTGAGCTCATCAGCAAGGATAAAAGTGAAACCTGGGAAAGACTCTTCCTGAGTTGATCAATTATGGCATATGCCGAAGTTTTCATTCTTCGGAAAAACTCTTCTGCTTCTTCAGCACTCACTGACTTCTTGAGGTGAACCTTTTCTCCTTATTTAGCTTTGATTTTTTCAGCTCTTCTGGGTTGTGGTATCTCCCAGATTGGTTCATTTCACTTACTTCTCCCATGATTTCCTTTCCTTTATACGTGACCACTGTCTTGTTGTAATTCCAAGGAACTGTAGTGGGGTCTCTCATAAGGCTCTATGGTGTGCGGCTGATAACCACGGGCTCAGTCAGCCTTGGTGAAATTACCGGCCCCCGCACCACATAATTTCCTTTGGGCACGTACAACTTTGGCACCTCCAGAGTGACTTTCCTTTGCTCAAATCTTGTGTGAGTGTTCAACACAAGTTGTTCCTTCCTCGAGGCCCTAGGAACGTAGAGAATGGCGTCCTTAGCATGTGCTGCCCCTGTCTTTGTTTCCACAACCATTTCTGTAACTTGAGGAGTTGAATTGGTATTCTTCTCATCTCTAGCTTGTTTTGCCACCGCTTTGGGTCTATAATCTGAGTCGGGGATGGCAATGATAGCTTTCAAAGCCGGATTGAATTCCTTGTCCTCACAGATCATCCCATTCGGCCCGTTGTTGTGAGCCGGTAATGGGTTGTTAGTCACATAGGGTACTTCCTCGTCCCTCGGCACCACTCGCTTTTGTTCTATCAAATTCTCAACGGCCCTCTTGAGAGTCCAATAATTCTCCGTATCATGTCCCTCTGCCCCTGAATGATAGGCACACCTGGTGCTGGGCCGGTATATTGGAGACTCCATATTTTACCGGTTTGGAGGCACAAGTTGCAATAGACCCATATGGACTAACTTCAGAAACAGGCTAGAGTAAGACTCACCAATAGGGTGAAATCGCTTTTCCCGGGAAGCTCACGGGAGCGTGTATTATGTTAGTAGTTGTTCTGTGGTGGACGGGGGTTATATGGAGCTTGATGAGGATGGTTATTTCTGGGAGGTGGAGGTCGGTTTTGGTTGTAGTGCTGCTGTGGCCGTGTGTAGGATTGGGCATTCATCACCGCATAGGGAGGCGGTGCCCCGACGTATGCTGTATCTTGGTGAGGGTAGTAGTGTTGCGGGGTTCTTGAAGGCGGGCAAGAATAATCGCAAGATCGACGAGAGTTTCTCGAACTTGAATCCTTCATGGCTCCTTCTTCCCTCTTCTTCCGATTTTCTAAACCTCCCGAGCCGTTCTAGATAGCTTGGCAAGTGGCTCTTAAAGCAGATTGACTTATGATGCAGACGGTTTTCAAGTCGTTTTCTACCATTTCTCCAATTTTTATGGCCTTCGCGAACGGTTTGCCCATGGCAAACATCATGTTTTGAAAGTAATCGTCCTCTTGGACCTGCAAGAAAACATTTACCATCTCTACCTCATCCATTGGTGGTTTCACTCTAGCTGCTTGCTCACGCCACTTGAAAGCGTATTCACGGAAACTTTCAGCGGTTTTCTTCTTAGAATTGGTCAACGAATTCCTATCTGGGGCTATGTCGACATTATATTGAAATTTCCTAACAAAATATTGGGCCAGGTCGTCCCATATATGCCAATGGGAGATGTCTTGGTCCATGTACCATTCTGACGCAATTCTTGTTAAGCTCTCCCCAAAATAGGCCATCAAAAGTTCTTCCTTTCCACTAGCCCGTCTCAGCTGATTATAATATTTTTTTCAAATGAGCGATCGGGTCTCCATGCCCGTCATATTTCTCAAATTTTGGCATTTTAAAGCCAACAGGAAAATGGACATGAGGAAACATGCACAAATCGGAGTACGAAACACTCTTTTGGCCACTCAGGCCTTGCATGTTCTTAAGACTTTGTTCGAGACTTCTCATTTTCCGAGCCATTTTTTCTTGCTTGCGATTTCTTGTTGTTCTTTCCTGTTCTACTGGAGACTGGTGGTGCGGTGAATACTGTAGAAAATACTCCCAAAAATGGTGCCTGGGGGCGAACCTCAGAAGGCATACCGGTGAAATTAGCTGACATAGTGGGGTACCCAAACGAGATGAATGGGTTAGTTACGGGAATAGGGACATTGGAGGTTCTGCTTGCCCTGGGAAGTAGTTCGGGAAATCCGGGGATTGTACCGGGCGTTCTTTTCCATTAGACCAAGCGTCCCACATCTCTAACATATGGCAACGCAACATTCTATTTTCTTCAGCCACTGCTGATTCTGACACTGGGATAACTGATACTGGGCTATCCTATGAAGGATTAATAATCGGTAGATGACCTTCGGAAGCCATAGGGATACTACCTTTGGATCTTGTGAAGTAGGGATGGGAAGCCAGACTACCACAAAACCAACCACCTGAAACAGGGCCTGTCTTATGGCTACACAACAAACCAGTTAGTTTGAGATATTTAACAGATAGGGAATCACATATTAGGGATGCAATGCACCTGAACAGTTAAACGTGTCTAAATATTTTGCAACGGCTGTGTGTTTCATCTCGGCTTTGCTATTTCTTTTCTCAAATTTCAAAATCATGATTCTTTTTCTTCCTCTTTTGCTGTTTTTGCTCTTTTATTTCTTCACTCTTTTCCTTCTTTTTTCATTCAATTTTTCCTTTTTCTTTCTCTCCTCTTTTATTCTTTTTCGGTTTATTTTCACTCATATTGTCTATGATTAAGATCGAATCCGATGGGGATTGCCTACGTATCACGACGCTGCATGAATCAGATCATTACGTAGTTCAGGGAATAAGTGTGAAATAAAAGAAAAGAAAATTTTGGGTTTTTAATATTTCATTAAATAAAATCTTTTTGGGTTTTTCTATTACAAAGACTCTGACATACAGACTTAAAAATAGAAAAACAAAACAGACTTGGAAAAGACTAACAGACTCGAAAAGGTGAAATACAGATTCAAAGCCAAAAGAAAATCAGGAATACATAAGAGCCTCCTATGCTACTTCGGGGGCCCGCGGGACATCAGTCGGTCTCCACGCGGGCCTGTGTGCAATCTCTTCTTGGAGGTACTCTAAATCAGCCATCATCTGACGGAAAAATGTCATCAAATTAGCGAAGAACATGGACCTGGTCATATCTTCGCATCATGGCACTTCATTACGACATAATCAGCAATTTCTTTAACCATCATTCTAATGACACCTTTTTCTTGGAGTAGGCGTCCAATTTGTTGAGACCAGGCCTCCAACACTTGCGTGGCCGAATGGTTTTGGTCTTGCAATTGCTGTATGTCTTCTTTCAATGGGGAAATCAATGTATAGCAATGATCTCTCTCTGTTTTAAAATCATGTGCTTGCTGGACCATTTCATTCTCGAGATTAGTCAGCTTTTTCCTTAAGATTGTGACCCTTTCATCATACCTTTGCCTTAACTACTGAGCAAACCTCGTCCGTCCTTTTGCATTCTTTGCCAACTTTGCCGGGCTTTTGCCAATTCATCCTCGGCCTTTGCCAGATCAAAACCATAATCGTGCACTTTTCGCCTCAGATTGCTTATGAGTTTTTTGTCTTTTTCGCTTCTTGCTGGGTTTTCAGCGGCTATTTTCATCTTCTGAATCTGAGCTTGGAAGGCTTCATTTTCTCGAGCCAACCTTTTCTTTTCTCCTTCATCCACAGAGGCCTGCAAACCACTATCAAATTTGATGTTTCTAATTTGATCTTCTAGTTTGCTTATGGTTGTCTGGTAGTTATTCTCTTTGGCTAACCAAGCCCACTGTTCTTGTGACGCGTCAACAAACTCTTGGATATGAGTCCTTTTAGTTGGCCTTTCAGATTCATCATTCATCACGACTCTCTTCCCATACCAAGCAAGATAGCCCGGTAAAACCTCGCCCCTGGACAAGTTGCGTACTCGGGTGTTTGCCCCCAAATATTGGCATTCGCTCCAAATTTGGCGAACCACTTCTTTAGGAAATTGAGACTCGGAGCGGATTTCAACCACACGAGTACAAAGATCTTCATCTTTGGGAACTATCTGGCATCTTTCAAGTTGTCTCAACACCAGGTACGGGGCATAAGGCTGGATGCTTCGGAGACCCATTAGCACGAAGTAGGGACCGGTGGCGGGCATGTAAACAATCTCATCAACGGGAAGCCAACCCAATGTCATCTCTATCTGATTCGCGGTTATAGAATGAAGGCGGGATATCCAATCTTTGACCCCTTCTGGCATTTTGAATCTGGTCACTCGTGTACCAAACTCCTCGATGCAGTTTTTTCCCGTAGACCCGTAGTTCATGAATCGGGGATGGTGAAAATGTGTTCGATCATCCACATTTGCAATAACAGATTACACCCCTCAAAAAACCTTACTCCGGCCTTATAGGATGTGAGAGCTCGGAATATATCTGATACGATCATGGGTGCGAGGGTACTCTTGGCCCGGGTAGTCAAAACATGGACAACACCAGCTACACGCAAATCAATGTTCCCGTCCTCCCTTGGAAACACTAAGAGGCCTAAAAATGCCACCATTAAGGCAAAGCATCTATGTGATTCCCACTTTGATCGGGTTCCTTTACTGCAGAATCCACTTTTTGGGTCCTCGAACCCCCTTAAATGCCCATACTGCTGGTATAGAAAGTGAAAAGTGGAAGCTCTAATTGCTAAACTTTCAATCTTGATCTGCCTGTTTATTTTCAGTAAGTCTAGAAACTTGTGGAGATATCAGGTACTTGTGTCTTAAACCCTCTGTACTCCCGGTATAACCTGCCATTTCTTCCAAGGTAGGTGTAAGCTCAAAATTTGAGAAGTGCAAAACATTGGGAGCAAGGTCCCAAAATGACACTAACACCTCTATCACATCACTTCTAGGTTTAATCTTGAATAGTCCGGTGAGTGCCCCAGGTGTCGGTTGACCTTGTCTTGCCCTTATTTTCCCAAATCCTCCCACCATATGTGGAGTGCCAGTGGGATCTGATCCATAACCGTTATCGGTAAATTCTGAACAATGCTCATTCTGCACAATTTTAAATTAGGGTGACTGGGTTAAAACATGTGAGTTTTGTTTGAAAATTGATCAGAAAAAGATTATTTTTGCAAGATTCAATTTAAAACAAATTGCGGCTACTTTTGCAAATACGGCCCTTCAGCACTTCAGAAAAGGAAGATTTTAGGGTTGTGTTTACTAAGTGGCAAAAAATTGGGAAAAGGGCCATAGGTGGTTATTCTTGCAAAAAACGGTCTTCCGGCATCCCGTCGGGACATTTCTGGCTATTTGGACAAAAACGGCATCAGCTAACTTTATTTACGACAAAAATGACAACATTTTCATATTTTTGGTTATTTTTGCAAAAGCGGGGCTGGACCCGATGAGGGTTGCTTTTGGGATATTTTGAACACAAGGGTTTTCAGAAACGGATGACTTTTCCTCTCCTACCTCAATTTTGGTTTTTCTTGATTTTTCTTCCCTATTCTAGAAACCGGTCAAAAAAGCAAGCCGAAGTAAATAAATGCACAAGTAGCACGTAAAAATACATCAGGATGGTCTTTTTATTTTGGGTACACCTGTCCTAGACGGACCCTACCCCTGTGTTGAGTCCCCAAAGTCAAATGCACGTGATGCAAACAAGCGTTCCTACTAAGGATCCGGCATGAGGCTATGTTATTCTAGGTTTAAAAACCTGGGTGCATTGTTCTAGACCTGGCTTACCCGAGCGCACAACTCGAACCGAGGGGGGCAATGTACCGGTAACCAAAAGGCCATCCGGCTTGTAACTGATCCGATCCTCGTTCTAAATTAGGGTATGACTCTAACAGAAAAGAAGTCACACCAGCGTGCACTTCCTAGAAGATTTAGAAGACTCATAGAAGAGAAGGGTTTCGTAACAGCTTATATACACTTCACACAATATCAAAGAAGTAAAAAGCGGCATTTAGCACATTAGGCTCAATCACGTAAAAAACAGATAATAAATAAAAACCATGTATAACAGTTATTCTAATCTCGAATTCAGAACCCTGAACCAGAGATTCTGGGTCCGTTATTCCCCATCAGAGTCGCTAGAGCTGTCACACCTCCTTTTTTCCGAGGGGGATAAGGGAGTTTTTCCAATGAAGTGACATTATTTGAATTGAGATTATTTTTATTGAATTAAGAGTCGCTACTCGGAATTATTTATTTACGGTGTTTCGAGTCACCATTTATTTTTAAATCACAAATCGAGGAAGTTTGACTCTGTTTAAAGTCTGCAAAAAACCAGAAGACCGGGTAAGAAATTCTGTTAACCAGGAGAATGTGTTAGGCATTCCCAAGTTCCGTAGTTTTATCACGCTCGCTCAACTATTATTAATTGGCCTAATTATCTGATTAGTTATAAGTTTTAAACCTATTATGTATTTTTAACCTTTTAAAACCGCTTTTAATTATTTATGAAATTTGCTTGAACAAGTTGCGATGTCGCGCACTCGTTTGCTTTTGTACACATTGTGAATCGTATCACGGGAACCGTACCCACGATCTACAACATGTTTATTTTAATTATTATTTGAAGTTATGATCGGGTCATATGAAATTTGCACCTGAGTTGGAGATTATGTATCGTGACTATGCCACGGGAATCGTACCCATAGCCACGATGATTTATTTAAAACGTGCTTAAAGCAAACTACGATTGTTCATAAATTAATTTTCCTAAACTACTTTGAGATTATTGCAAGGCCTTTTATGATGGATAAGAAATGTGGAAGAAGTATATATTTTAATTACTGGGAATTAGATGAATTAATGTAATCTAAATTGTTGGAAGAATCTAGTAATAGATGGACATTTATCTTACGGGCCATACTATGAACTACTAATTATCGTTGAACTACTTCTGGGTGAAATACCAAACCAACGTGAAATTCAGCCCAGTTCCGGAATTTTAAACTTCTAAGTCAATGGATGGGCTTCCAAGTTGAGCCCAACAACATAAAAGCCCATTATAAAGCACAAATTTTATATGGAATGGTTCATGCGAATTACAGGAAAGAAAACAGTCAATATCCACTCATGAAACTATCCAAATTTAAACGCGGATTACAAACAGAGATAGTGACCAAATGTAAAACTGATTTTTCGATCATACTCAAGATAAAAAAAATAATAATTTTGATTTAAATGCTCTTGTACCTAAACATGAATTATCCACTTTTATCTAAGAACTAAACCAAACCCTGTCTGCCAAGTTTATCATTTTTGTCTAATAAATCTCATATTACAAGACCAATTGTACTAAATCAAATGTCAAAAGAAAAGCAAAATAAGGTACCAAAAAAAAAAAAAAAAAAGATTGCCAAACTCTATAAAGCTCACTGTACCTCAAACGTGTATCATAGCCTCGATTTTACAATAAAGCTTACTTCTACACACTAGACTTTTAATTTCTGGAATTAAAACTGTCATTTCTAACACATGAAATCCAAACTCTGGCCTGCCATGGCTCCTGCTGTTTCGAACCTCCATTCTCTCATGTAAACACATTACTATCAAACCGATTTAGTACAAATCTTCATCAAACCAAAAGTTACATGATTTAGCATCTTGGGAAGTTAAATGTTGACTATTAACATACTTTAACAGGATAGATGAACATCAATAGCAGCTGAATTAGTTTTAGAATGGTTTCAACCAAAACTTCAACTAATGATCTAATAAGCCAAGAACTGATATTGAAATACTGATATTAACAAAAAAAAACTTTTATAATCACATGTAGCAAGATAAATACATAGAAAATCGAAATAGGCATAGTCATGGAATCAACAACTTAATGAACCTCATTTTTGCATATTCAAAGAAAGTTAGAGAGGTGTTTTAGCGTACCTAAAAGTAACAAGTAGCAAAAGAACACAAGAACAAAAGAATAAATCTCTGAACTTGAGGACAGCTAAACCCAAAACCTCACAACAGTTTGATTGAAAGATGAGCAACACAGCAACTAAAGCAGTACAAACCCAGAAGAAAATTTGTGAAAAATCAGTGTGGAAGATGAAGATGAAACTCTGAAAATTTTCTGTTTAAATCTATGTTTTTTTTAGAGTGAATATGCTGAAAATTAATGTCTGTGTGTGAGTGAGTGTGAGGTCCTTTATATAGAGTGTATGAGTGCAAATGGATTGGAATGAGAGAGGGGTGTGGGAATATTCTGGAGCTCCCTAAAAATCAGGAAAATAGCATCTTGCGTAATAGAAAATGGACATCTGTTGGGACAGCTGTCCATCCAGATATTTACTCATATTTTTCTAACCCTTTTACTTCTGGTTTTAACCCTTTTAACCCCCAAAGTATGACCTAAACTCTGATTTTTATGCATTTTAGTCCCTTCTAGAGACTTCCCCAAACAAACAAACTCAAATTCCCTAATTTTTCAAATTCCCTTTGACCCATTTAGCTTTTGTTAATCACCAATTAGTACCTTCTACCCTAACTCTAATGTCTTCTTTCTATTTACAAAGTCAAACAAACAATTAATTAAGCTGAATTAAACAACTAAACTATCGAGCACAAATTAAGCATGAAGCAATGACTAATTACAATCAGTCAATTTAGACAAATGTGTAATCGAACACATCAACAAACTATCTAACTTCAAATTCAGCCAACAACTAATCTTCAAACGATTGTGCTAATGATCAAAACCTAAACTAAACATGCTGATATTCAACTAAATGGTTACTAACTAAATGCAATTAACTTAAATAGTTCTACTTTTAATTGAACTAAACAAAACAAACAAACAGTTTAATCAATCAAGTATTCAATTATTATCTTTCCTAAACAAATAGGAGTGACAGAAAACCAGAAACTAAACTAAACGAACTTGAAATCTTGTCCACAAAGGAAAAACAAAAAATAAAGAAGAGATGGATACCCGCTTTGAAGATATTCGAACCAAAAGAGGCGATTGAATTCTGAACTAACAGTGGCACTTTGTCCGAAGCTTGATGGTCATGCAATGAGTTAAAATTAGCATCAATCAATTGCTCTTGTCAATAGAAAACGATTGATGTCAATTTCGTACTCATCAAACGAAATCTGGGCAAAAACACAAGGAACCGACTGATTTAGAGTTTTAGGTTTTTTTGGGGTTTTTTTTAGATCTGAAATTGGTGAAGATGGGTAGGGATTTTGGGGAAATTAATGGTAGGATGAGGTTTAAGAGGGTGTGGGGAGTATATGGTGTAATTTTGGGTGAGATTGGAGACGGGTTGCCGCCGTGAGGCGATTTCCGGCGGCGACGAAACAGAGAGTGAAAGAGGTGACTGTAAGGAGGTCCTAGGGTTAGGAGGGGGAGGGGGGGGTTCGGATAGTTAAAAGGGTAGGAAGTGGGAGTTCCCAGCTGTTGGGTCATAGGAGATCAACGGTTGAGATTATTCAAGGGCAAAACAGCGTTGTTTGGTAAGGGAGGGGCTGGACCGAATTTTGAATTGGTGGGACTGGGCTGGGTATTGGAGCAATTGGGCTGTTAAGAGTTGGCCCAGCTTGACTGAAAATGGCCTCTTCTCTTTTTCTTTATTTTCTTTTTCCTTCTTTTGTTTTTAAAACATAATTAATTTTAAAAAAACCTAGATTGAATCCTAAATTAATCTATTTTGTAAAAATTAAAATTGTTTATCTATTTCTAATATTAAAATAAATGATTAACTTAAAACTAAAGAAAAAATACTAATTTTAAAGACTAAAATCTAAATATGTAAAAATGACCATTTTTTGTGATTTTTGCTTAATAAAGTAATTAACTCAATGTAATTAATTCCTAAATGCGAATAAACCTAAAATGTTATGCAACGAATATTTTAGATATTTTTTGGTATTTTCTTATAATTTTTAAAATATTGAACATGCAACTAATTGCAAACAATTAACAAAAAATTCCTACAAATTCTACAAAAATTGGAAATATTAAGGAAAAAATTCTATTTGTGAATTTATGTAGAAGTATTTTGGTCGGGCAAAAATCACGTGCTAACAGGCATAACAACAACAATCAAGGAAATTGGAGTAGCAATAAACAAGGAAATTGGGGGGGGGGGGGGTTAACAATCAAGGCGGATAGAACAATAATCAAGGCAATAAGGATCGGGTTTTCAAAGGCCCCCGATGTATCAACAACCGAACAATCCGCCTCCTTATCCTTCCCATGGTCCAAGTTTTTCAAACAATGAGATGGGGAGTATTGAGAACTTGTTCAAGCAAATGATGGAAAACAATGCCGATTCGGATGCCCAACTTGCCTCACACAACATATCAATCCGCAACTTAGAAGTGCACATAGGGAAAATATCTCAAGATCCAAATTCTCGTCCTAAGGGGGCACTACCAAGTAACACGGTAGTAAACCTAAAGATTGGAAACAACACGGGTCATGCCATGGCCATAACTACAAAAAGTTAAAGAGGTGGGAATGCACCCACCTCAAGTCAAAGGCAATTTGTGGATTATGAGCAAGTGATGCAAGAACAAAAAGTCCCAACAAATGAGGTGCAACCTAATGATGAGGTTCTAATTGATATTGATGATAGTGCGGAAGTGACCCAAGAGGAGGTGAACTCGTCTAGGGATCACATTATTGACATACCGTAACCAGTAGTGCAAAAGGCTAAGGCTCCATTGCCTAAGCCTCCAACTCCATACCCTCAAAGACTTGCTAAGCAAAATGGTGAAAACCAATTCAAGAATTTCATTCAAATAATGAAGAGTTTCTCAATCAATGTGTCATTAGTTGAAGCTTTGGAGCAAATGCCCGGTTATGCAAAGTTCATGAAGGATCTTGTGACAAAGAAGTGGTCAATGAATTTTGAAACTATCAAATTCACTCATGATGTGAGTGCAATTGTGCATTCAATGGCTCCTAAGTTGGAGGATCCCGGTGCTTTCACGATTCCTTGTACAATTGAAAGTTCCGGGTTTGCTAAAGCTCTTTGTGATCTTGGGACAAGTATCAATTTAATGCCCTATTCGATTTTCAAGACGGTGGAAATTGGGCAACCAAGGCCCACCCTCTATGAGATTGCAAATGGTCGACTGTACTATGAAGAGACCTTTGGGAGTGATTGAAGATGTATTGGTTCGTGTTGATAGATTTATTCTTCCGGCGAATTTTGTCATTCCAGATTGTGAAATTGATTATGAGGTGCCAATTATTCTTGGGAGGAACAGGTTCATGGACAGGTTTACTCGAGGTTTGAGGATCAGTTCCTCTTTGTTCAGTTCCCCCTGTCAAGTTTCCCTAGGTGGAAAAAACTGTTCTATCACCTGTTTCTTCCTCTGGAGCGGCTTCAGTCTGGACTGTGGTTTCATTTGAGTTGCCAGCCCAATTGCTTTATCATTTTGTTCCTTTTTCACAAAAAGAATGGTACATGTATCAAAAACTACATGTAAACTTTCTTCTACACATGTAATTATTTTGTTATAAATCTTATAAGTTTTACTATGTGAAGATTATCCCAAGAATACCCCTCATCATTTTTGGGATCAAACTTACCTAGGGAGTCTTTTCCTAGGGAACCAATTAATTTTATTAAGTATGTTCCACATTCAGTTTCCTCATTTATAGGAAGCTATGTGTTTAAGAGATATATCTTTTATTCTTTTACCATGTTTAAGTTGTAGCATATATTAATTACTTAATAGCCGTACCTTATGAAATATTATATGATTCTACATGTATTTATGAAAACTTCTCCTCATGATTTTCTAGTTTAATGATATTTTACATCCCATTCTTAATCCATTTCCAACTTTAGAGCTTGTACCAGAAAATGCTATTAACATGACTAGTAGCCACCTCTTGACAACTAAAACTATGACCACCATCTAAGTTAGCCATCGAAAAATCAGCCTACATTGTCTCTTTCAACCTATTATATTTAAGAACTAACCAACCTATTTACATTATCTTAGAATTAAGCTCTTGATTTCCAAAACATTACTACGTGCTTCTCACATCTTGGGTTCTCTGCTATTTAAATTTTCATTTTTTAAATAAAAACTAAACACAACACATGAAATGATCAATAAGGTCCAAAGGTTGATCTAGATGCATATTATAAAAAACTACAACATGTTGATTATTCTTGATTTTCCTTTAAGATGTATGCATGGCTCAAATTATGAGAGTAAAAGATAAATGCATGGGATTTTCTTGGACGAAAGGATCAAATGTCTAGAATTCTCAATGTTTCAAATTTTAAATATGTTTGAACAAATATTTTTTAAGACGATCACATTTTGTAACGATTAGTTAATATATAAAACATACGTTCTGCAACGGAAAAAAAACTCAAAGGAAAAAACATAATTAAAAGATTTTATAAGGCTCGGAGTCAACTAA
Source organism: Nicotiana attenuata (assembly GCF_001879085.1). Lineage (NCBI taxonomy): Eukaryota > Viridiplantae > Streptophyta > Magnoliopsida > Solanales > Solanaceae > Nicotiana > Nicotiana attenuata. Next base: position 130,797 of record NW_017671557.1, on the reverse strand, counting down.
TTCAATTTTGTCTAACCACTATACTTCACCAAGTAAAACGAATATATAAATTGCACTAGTAAAACTTTCTTCTAGTATGGCTACTATTCAAGAAAAATTATAAAGATTAGATTTAGTTAGGGGATGAAAGTTATTACTTTATTTATCTCATTTTATGTGAAGGTTTTACTATTTGGGGAATCAAATAATTTTTTCTTTAATTAATTTTTTTTTCAAACTTCTTCTAAATACTTTTTAATTATTAACTATTTTGACTTATACTAAATTTTATGTATTCTTTAAATATATAAATTTTAGTCTTAGATTCTTAAAAAAAATATATCTGACTTGCACTCTGAATCTTGAACATGAATTGGGAATAGAGATAGTACTTGAAAAGTTGAAATTAGTTTGTAATTCTCCTTAAAAATGAAACGTTCAGTTGTTCAACAAGTAATGTAAAGTTAATTAAATGTCTGTGCTTATAATTGGTAGTAAACAGAATTAAATAAACCTAACAGGATTAAATTAAAATAAAATAATAGTTGGGCCAAACAGATTCCAGTGTGACGATGCTGACTGCTGAGTTGGCGCCTCTAAAGGTCTGTAAGGTCCACAAACCCCGTGTTTTGGCTATTTGTGGAGCCCACTAAACGGTTTTAATCAATTCTTCGGCGCCACCTGTTCCCTTCGGCCGTCCAAAGGGATTGAAGATTACCTTCCTCCACGTGGCATGTCAACGATATCACGCGGCAGTAGTAGAGGTGTCGTGCCACGCGCGCGTTACGGAGAATAGGCTTGACTATCAATGACGCTGTTGGAACCTTAAACAATCCAACTCCATTGTCGACTTACAGGCAGTGGACTGGGCCCAAGCGTACTCCACTCATGAAGATTTGTATTCTCTGTTATCCATAATAAGTGATTTTTTATTTTTTTTATGTTTGTTCAAAATAAGTGTACTTTTATATAATTAAGAAAAAATTAACTATTATGTTTATAACATTTTTCATTATTTAAATATTCCAATATGTTAAATTAACAGTATGCGAATTTTAACTAAAGATAATTAAGTCAAAGTACTTTTTTCTAAGAGTTAGTATTTTATTAAAGAGGAAACTACACTAACTACCCACTAAACCCAAAATAATAATCCGGTTTTACCCATTTTAATAATAATTACTATACCTACCTAAGCCAACCAAAATTATTACCCGTCCAGCCATTTCTCAATTGCCTTACCAACCTCTCTCCTCCTTAAAGCTTCCCTTTCCCCTTTCCCTTCTTCCTGTTTCTTCTTCCAGCAACAAAATACTATCTCCGTCTTACATATCTCAGATTTTCTCGTAGTGTTTGTGTTTGTTCGAGTCACTGCCCGGTTTTTTATTGTGATTTTAATGAGTGAGATTTAATATGGTTTAATGATAAGCTAAATAACTATTTTGTACGTGCAATGTTACAAATAATTATTTCTAATATCTTTTGAGAAGTTCATAGTGATTTATTGTAAGAAAAATTAGATCAACCATTGAAAGACCTTGAAACTTGAAAATCATAAATTGCATTTGTCGAGTTTGTAATTGTTTGATTAGATTTTAACTGGCATGATTAAAATATCAATTGGCAACTGTAACTAAATGTTGAGTCAGTTTGGTCGAGACTTGGAGCTGATTTGAGGTGATTGAGATCGAAATTTTCAGTTGAAAATCGAAGAAGAACACAACTACAGTAATAATCGAAGAAGAACACTATTACCTAACAGTATACCGCTACAGTATACTAATATACTATAGGAGTATATAGTTATACTACAACAGTATACCATTATAGTATACAAATATATTGTTATGGTATACTGTAATAATATGCAAGATATTGTAACAATATGCTGTAATAGTATACAATATACTATAATAGTATACTTATTACCCGTAAATTCACTTGCCTTTTCCCTTTTAATTTGTTTTAAGCTTTTACCTAGCGTGAGCAGCAAATTGAAAATGCAAAAATAAAATAAAATTATAGTATGCTACATAATGTAACGATATACTCTTACAATTAGATCCTTTTAGAATTTTTTTAAAATTTTTATTGACAACTAATATTATTTCAGTTTAATAATTGAATTAAACTTTTTTAACGCTTTGCGTACAATTGTATACCCGTTGGTATAACTATATATTATACTGGTATCAAATGTTAGTTAATATTTTTTTGGTTGTATTAGCTACATTTAATTGGTACACAATTTGATTTTTCTCTAGTGATAATATACATATAAAAAAAGAATAATAAAAAATAGTAAAAATAGTAAATGAAATTAGATTATGAAGAGAAAAAGAATAAAAAAAAAGAAGCTAAATGAAATTAGAATAGGAAAAAGAAAAAAAATAAGAAGAAAACGAGAAAAAAGAAAAAGGAGAAAAGAAAAAGAAAAGAAAAGAAGCATAGAAACAAAAAAAATTGGAGAATAAAGAGAAAATTCCCCACAAAACCTACTATGGGTAGGAAATGTAATTAGTTTATGGGTAGAAAAACAAATGGGTAGACAAGGGTAAATAGTTTTATTTTTGTGGGTAACTGTGTCAAAACCCCTTTATTAAAGGTGTGTCAAAGGTCAAAAATTCACTTATTATGGACCAGAGGGAGTATTTATCTATAATAATAATAGCAAACCCAGTGTAATCCCATAAATGTGTACGCAGCTTACCCCTACATCACAAAGGTAGCTATTTATGCTAGACTCGGAAAAGAAGCAATATCAATAACAAAAACAACAACATATCCAATATATTCCCATACTTAGGGCCTGGGAAGAGTAGTGTGTACGCAGATCTTACCCCTACATAGTGAAGGTAGAGATATTATTTTCCAACAGACCCTCCGCTCAGAAAAGTAGGGAGACAAAAGAAAGAAAGACAGGGTAGAAAAGGAGGGGGGAGGGGAGAACAGAATAAGTAGCACCAAAATAGTAATAACAGGAGAATATGATAATTGAAACAAATTAAATAACATGGTGTAATATAAATCTGAGATAATTAAATAATAAAAGAAAAAAGATAGTAATAAAAATAACGGTAAGAAAATACGAGAATAATTAATCCGGAAAAAAGCGACCAAAAAATAGCGACCAAAATTGGTCTGTCAAGAAAAGCGACCAACGTTGGTCGCCAAGATGGAGAAAATAATTAAATAATTATTCTAAATATATTAGTGACCAAGCTTTGTCGCTTTTTGGTCGATAATGTGGTCAAAATGTTGACCAGACTGGCCAGACTTGCTTGGTCAAAGAAATACTCAAATTAGCGACCAATTTTGGTCGCTAAAATGGGACCCACTTATAAAATTTTATTAATTATATTTTTATTTTAACAAAATTATAAAATATAAATAAATATAATTTAGAATTAGCGACCAAAGTTGGTCGCTTAGTAAGGGAAAGCAGATAGAGACCAACTTTGGTCGCTATACTGGGACCCAGTTATAAAATTTTAATAATTTTACTATTATTTAAAAAGTATATAAAATATAAATAAATATAATTCTAAATTAGCGACCAACGTTGGTTGCTTACTGAAGGGGAAGCATTTAGAGACCAACTTTGGTCGCTAATCTGGGACCCAGTTCTAACGTTTAACAATTATATTATTATTTTAAATATTATATAAAATACAAATAAATCTGATTTAAATTTAGCGACCAACTTTGGTCGCTAATTTTAATTCCTGGACAATTAGCGACCAAAGTTGGTCTCTTTTGAGGTCAACATTGGTCAAAATTAAAAAAAAAACTTTTGTATTTACCATCTAAATAATATAAATGTAAGCCATTAACACATTTGTAATACAAGGGATGAATAGACAAAAATATACTCTAACATGCTATATATGCAACTAAGGGAAGAATAGACTAAAATATACTCTAACATGCTCTATATATATATATATAAGAACATGAAGCGCTCGGAACACAAGGTCGGGTTCATTTAGGTATTGATACACTTGTAAATTGAATTAAAATCCTAAATTTATACTATATATATATATATATATATATGTATATATATATATATATATTGGTCAAAAAGTCAAAACTTATTTTGGTCAAAAGTCAAAACTTATTTAGCTATTTTGGTCAAAAAGTCAAAACTTAATTATCTACCAAAATAGCGACCAAAGTTGGTCGCTATTTCTAATTCCAGTGTCAAAATTGGGTTTCCCCTCCCATTCTTTCAAAAAAAATTCCCCAAAATCTCTCTTTTCTCTCTCACACTCAAACCCCTCCCCCCCCCATCCGACTCCCAGCAGCAGCGGCGCCACCCACACCACCGACGACCACTGATGGTAGCAGCTCTACCGCCGGCGACCTCCACTTCCCAGGTAGGTTTCACTCTCCTTTCTTTGTTTTTTTTCGAAATACACTGATTTTGTTTAATTCCTCCTAGTTTGATTTGTAAAAATTAATTGTTCTTAGCTAAATTAGATCTATGATAATTGTTAGTAGCTAAAATATTTAGTTTTACCTACTAATTTGGGGAAGAAATTGTTTGAAGAGAAGAATCTTAGCATTTTGATTGTACGGTTCAAAGTTATATATTATTTGTAATTTTTAGGGTTCTTATTACTATTTAATACTCTCATCGTTCTACTTTCGAACATATTTGACTAAATACAGTAGAGAATTTAACAAATTAATGAAGGCCTTTACCATTTAAGCTAAATACATGTGAAACTGCAAAATATATACTAAATGTAATGCAGAATATATAGCATAAAATGATACCAAAGAAGTACTGTTTTCGTCATCTCAATTTATGTAATGCATTATAATTGGACATGGTGTTTAAGAATTCTTTTTAATGTTTAGTCCAAAATATTTCGTTTTACCTACTAATTTGGGGAAGAAATTGTTTGAAGAGAAGAAACCCTAAACCCTACTAATTCCTACAAAATGGTCTCTCTCTCGAATAAATTTGAATTGCTAGCTCATTTTTTTGTAATTCTATAAGATTAGAAAAAATAAATTAACTATTTAGGTAGACTAATTTATATATGGGTTAAATTTCAATTTATGAAGCAACAACAAGAAGCATGGAGAAAGAATATTAAAAATACTAAATTTAAGCCTTCAAAGGATATGAAACATTTAAAATCATTAAGCTCTTGTGTTGAAATCTTAGGTTGCTTATTCTAAATTAAAATAAAAAAAAATCTTGTGTTGAAATCTTAGGTTGAATTAATTTCCTCTTGTTTTATTTGTATAGATGGAACATCGTACTTGGATGTACAATAGGAATTATCCTAATCGATAGGGATTGAGGGAGGATTTTGTAGAAAGGTGGATGACTTTATTAGACATGCAATGTCACTTCCACCATACCTAACTGAAGGAGTAATTAGGTGCCCTTGTGCTAGGTGCGACTGTATGAAGTTTGGAAAATCGGCAGAAGTTAAGCATCATCTTTATAGGAGGGGGTTTATAGAAAATTACTTTGTGTGGACTAATCATGGAGAGATCGATGGTAGCCATGGGATATTTCATAACATGATTATGGGTGAAAGTAGTAGGTCGGTGGAGAATACAAATCGTGATTCTAGAATTCATGATATGGTTGTAGATGCTTTTGGGATGCACTTAGGGGGTGATCCCAATGAAAATGTTGAACAAACTCCTTATGGTGACGCAAAACGTTTTTATGAACATTTAGAGGAAGCTAGTCGTCCACTACGTAACGGAAGTCCGCACTCTGAGTTATCTGTTGCAGTTAGATTACTAAGTATGAAATCTAATTGGAATATTTCTCAAGGAGCCATGGACTCTTTCATTGACCTTATGCGTAAACTAGTTGACCCTGATATCGAATTACCTGGTGATTTCTATAAGGCAAAGAGATTAGTTTCTAAGTTAGGACTTTCGTCAATGAGAATTGATTGTTGTGAAGATGGTTGCATGTTATATTATAAAGATGATGCAGCTTTGGACAGTTGTAAATTTTGCGAAAAGACTCGTTTCAAGAGGCTTTCCAGCGGGAATATGGTCGCTATCAAGTCGATGCATTATTTACCTCTTATACCTAGGTTAAAGAGGTTATATGCGTCGATGAGTTCTGCTCCTCATATGAGATGGCACTTTGAAAATAGAAGACCACCTGGTGTTATGTGTCATCCTCCAAATGGAGAAGCTTAGAAGCACTTTGATAGGACATATCCAGATTTTGCTAGTGAACCAAGGATCATTTGATTAGGTCTGTGTGCGGATGGCTTCACGCCTTTTTCTGTATCTGCGACACCATATTCATGTTGGCCTGTCGTTTTTACACCTTATAATCTACCACCCGAGTTGTGCATGACTAGTCCATATATATTCTTAAATTGTATTATCCCCGATCCACGTAATTCGAAAAGGTTGATTGATGTATATTTGCAACCTTTGATTGATGAGCTAAAACAATTGTGGTACGATGGTGTTGAAACATATGACATATCAACCAAGCAGAATTTCAAGTGCTAATTTAATATGGACAATTAACGATTTTCTTGCGTATGGAATGTTGTCTGGGTGGATGACTGCTGGGAAGCTAGCTTGTCCTTACTGCATGGAAAATAGTAAAGCGTTCACTTTGAAATATGGCCGAAAGCAATCATGGTTTGATTGTCATCGTCAATTCTTGCCTCCTTATCATGAGTTTAGAAGGATGAAAAATGCATTCAAAAAGGATAAAATGGAATATGATTTTCCACCTCCGATACTTTCAGGTGAGGAAATTTGGGAGAGGGTCCAGAACTTCAGTAAAGTTACTGAAGCTCAACCTTATAGATACCCCGGATACGGTGTTACTCATAATTGGACGAAACAGAGTATATTTTGGGAGTTGCCTAATTGGAAGGATAGTCTTCTCCGTCACAACCTTGATGTCATGCATATTGAGAAGAACTATTTTGACAATTTGTTCAACACAGTGATGGATGTTAAAGGTAAGACAAAGGATAACCCGAAGGCTAGAATGGACTTACAAGAATATTGCAGGCGGCCTGAATTATACTTGCAGACAGCAAACAATGGTAAGGTGTTCAAGACCAAAGCAAGTTACACATTCACTTTGGAGGAAAGACGGCAAATTTGTGATTGGGTAACGAAACTGAAGATGCCTGAGGGTTATGCGTCGAATTTTGGGGAAAAGTTGATATGGAGGTAGGGAAGCTGAGCCATTTGAAAAGTCATGACTGTCATGTTTCCATGGAGACCTTAGTGCCTATTGCATTTTGTGGTTTGCCTGAAAGAATCTGGAAACCCATCACAGAGATTAGTTTGTTTTTCAAAGATATGTGTTCTTCCACATTAAGGGAAGAAAACCTACTCCGGATGGATCAGAACATTCGTGTAACTTCTACTAAGATGGAAAAGATATTTCCGTGTGGTTTTTTTGATGTGATGGAACACCTTCCAATCCACCTTGTACACGAGGCACGACTTGGAGGGCCTGTTCAGTGCAGATGGATGTATCCCTTTGAGAGGTAATATTATAAGTTTGATGTAATTTTCTGTTTTATTTGAATGTTCTTGGCTAACCTGAAATTATGTAGGACAATTGGCAAATGCAAACAATTTGTTAAGCAGAGGAATATGATTGAAGGATCTATATGCGAAGCTTATCTTGTAAAAGAAACTGCTCATTTTTGTTCTTATTATTTTGAGAAGAGTAATGTGCCATGTGCTAGGAATAGGCCCAATAGGCACAAGGTCGACCTTAGAAATGATCCATTATATCCGCCTATGTCCATATTCAATCAGCAAGGCCGATGTTCTAAGGATGTTAGAAAGAAAAGTTTGAGTGATATGGAGTTCAAGTCAGCTACACTTCACGTGCTGCTAAATTGTCCCGAAGTTGTACCATTTCTCAAGTAAATATTGATTTAGTAGTTATCAAAATATAAAAATTACTGTGATTACATCTCAATGCAACTACTAAAAATATTTGATGTGTCACAGTCACTTCGTCGGTCAATTTGGCCATGATGCTGTATATACGAGATTTGATACGTGGTTCAAACAACTTGTAAGTTTCTCCTTAAAATATTCTAACACTATGTAGGTAAACAATGTTTGGAAGTTATGCTAACTTATGAATTTTTTTAACAATATGTAGGTAAAATGATCCAAATAATGGTGGAAATCAATTTTTGAAAGATATATCTTGGGGACCTGGGCTTAAGGTCACAACAATGTCTAAGTACGTTGTGAATGGTTATAAGTTTCATACAGAGGATTGCTTTAAAAATAAAAATAGCAACAACAATGGGGTGTGGGTTCAAGGTTGTAACGACCCGACCGGTCGTTTTGCATTTTTGAACCCTGTTCCCTTAGATGAGACTTCCCGCACTTGCTTTAGCTAATTTATGACTTGCGGGGACGGGTGGTTCGGATTTTAGCTAATTGAGCAAGAATAAGTCTAGTTGCTTCTTTAAGGTTCTTTAAAAAGGCCAAGTTTGACTTCGGTCAACATTTTGGAGAAACGTACCCGGAATCGTGATTTGACAATTCCTGAGGGTCCGTGGGAAAATATGGGACCTGGGCGTATGCCCGGAATCGAATTCCGAGGTCCCTAGCCCGAGTAATGAATTTTTTATGTGAAATTGTTAAGTTAAAGTTTCAAAGGTTTAAATAAACTAAGAAATCATTGTTTTCCTAGGTATCGGGTCCGGATTTCGATTCCGAAACTTGGTACAAGTCCGAAATATCAGTTAAGACTTACCCGTAAAATTTGGTGTCAATCCGAGTAGTTTAAGGGCGTTTTGACCCGTTGGAGGAGAATTAAGAACTTGAAGTTCAACGTCTTGATTCATTTGGTTTTGGGGTTGATTCCTCGATTTAGCGTTGTTTTGAGTGTTTCGAGGGTTCGAGTAGGCCCGCCTCGTGATTTCAGACTTGTCGGTATGTTCGGACGGGGCACGGGAGCCCCGAGCGTCAAACGAGCGAGGCTCGAGTGAAGTTAGAATTTGGAAAATGACTGAAGCTTGTTGCTTCTGTCATAACCGCATCTGCGGTTCTTGGACCGCATATGCGGTCATTAGTTCGCAGAAGCAGAGAAGGGGCAGGCCAGGGCAAACCGCAAAAGCAGCCCAGGGACAGCAGAAGCGGTTCCGCCTATGCGGCCCCCAGACCGCAGAAGCGGTCGAGCCCCAAATCCCAAAAGCCGCAGAAGCGGCCAAATTCCGCAGAAGCGGAAATACTTCCGCAGATGCGAAAATAACTGGGGGCAGAAGGGTTCATTAATACGAACCCAAACTCATTTCTTCCACATTACAATCAACACTTAGGCGATTTTGGTGATTCCAAAGAGGAGGTTTCAACATAACATTGCAAGGTAAGTAATCCCCACTCATTTTTAGTTCAAATACATAAACATTAGGTAGATTTAACACTAAAAATTAGGTAAAATCAAGGGATTTGAGCTAGACCTAGGGTTTAATGAAAACTAAGGTTTTATCACATAATTTGCCATGTAGTGAACTAGAAATCATATATTTGTGATCCTTAGGTGATAGAGAACAATTTCCTTCGAAAAATCTCGGAATCCGGGCACGTGGGCCCGGGGTCGGAATTTAGGAAACTTGTGTTAATGGTTAGGAAATTGCTTAAATAGCTAGAATTCAACCTTGTAAGCCTTTATTTACTAGTTCTCACTTCGTTTGATTAGTTTGGGATTGTCCGGCTTCGAGTTAAGGACTTGGGCTCGTTCTTGGACATTGGGAGTGCACTTTGGAGCGAGGTGAGTCTCCTTTCTAACCTTGTAAGAGGGAATTGTCCCCATAGAATTTTAAATGAGTAATTGTTGCTAAATGCAGGGGCTACGTACGTACTAGGTGACGAGAGTCCGTGCGTAGCTACTATATGATAATTGTTCGGGTAGTTTAGGACCCACGTCATGTCTAATTGGGGAATATCTCTTATTTTAAATTGCCAATATGATCATTTTGATTTGCTAGAGACTTGAGGAAATGAAAGGTGGACGTATGAGTTTGTTGAGCCTTGGTAGGAATTCCCTTGTATGTAATTGAGCCTTATGTGCTTTTCTTGATATTTTCTTGATGATTATGGATCGGGCCGATCGCCTCGGTGATAATAGATGCATCTATGGTTCGTGCCGCTCGACCCTCGGCAGTGCATAATTTATTTTCTGTTGGAGCGGGCCGTTGACCTCGGCATGATTGTGCATGATTATATACTTACATTTAGATATGACGTGATCACTTGTTTAATATGGAAAAGGGAAAACTGGTAGTTTAATTATGTCAAGAACATGAATATGACTCTTCTCTTAAACTTGTGTTATTAAAAATTCTTCATGTTGTATATCTCACTTTATTATTATATTATCTTGACCTTAGTAAGTATCAAGTCGACCTCTCGTCTCTACTTCTTCGAGATTAGACGGGATACTTACTGAGTACATGTGGTTTATGTACTCATACTACGCTTCTGTACTTAAATGTACAGGATTTGAGGTAGGTGGATCTGGAAATCATCCTGGTGCGCATTAGTGAGCACGCTTGGGGACTTCTACGGTGAGCTGCTTCTCTCTCATGCCGATCCGCAGCCGAAGAAGTCCTTTCTTGTACTTTTTTTTTTGTTTCTGTCTATCCTGATTCAGACAGTAGGATAGTGTATTATTCTTTTGTGTATATTCTACTAGTCGCCCGTAGCTTGTGACACCAGGTTCTGGCACACACAGTAGTAGACATTTACTTTGGGGTTGTATCGCTATTTTAGCACTTTATGAACTTTACTGGTCTTATCTTTAAATCCGATAATCTAGTATAACTGTCTTGGCTAAAGTAAAATGAGTACTTAATCACATTCCGCATCGGCTGGCTTGACAACGGTGTTAGGCGCCATCATGACCTATTATGGAAAATGGGTCGTGACAAAGGTGGTGATGGCAACCAAGATGGAGATATTGATTATTATGGTGTGATCAAAGAAATAATAGAACTAGAATATACAGGTTGGCCATTTAAGAAATTGATACTCTTTAGATGCAAGTGGTTTGACCCACATCCAACAAGAGGTACAAGAGTACACAATCAATACAACATAATTGAGGTTAATCATACGAGGGAGTATGATCGGTGTGATCCTTTCATAATTGCACATAATGTTAGGCAAGTGTATTATGCTCCTTATCCATTGCGGCGGAATAAGTCCGATTGGTGGGTTGTAATAAAAACTAAGCCCGTGGGTAGGGTGGAAGTCGAGAATATGTTAGATGTTGCATATCAAAACGATATCTCCAGTGTTCACCAAATAGTGGACGAAGTTCTAAAAAATGATTTGGAACATCCTGAACACATATTGGAAGAAGTTGATATAAATGAAGTAAGAATTATAGAAAACGAGGAAGAAGAATCAACTGATGAAGCTCAAACTAGTGAGGAAGAAGAATTCTAGGACGAGGAATAATACGTCGATGAGCTTTAAAAAGTTGGTTTCTGTCACGACCCCAGTTCACCCTCCGTGAACATGTCGTGATGGCACCTAGTTCCTATAATTAGGAAAGCCTAACAATGCGGAAAAAAAACATAACTTGCGGAATAATTAATTAAAACTGAACAACTAAAAGAAATCTGTATCTAACTGCCGCTCGGCATATACAACTCAAAATAAATGCGGAAGTCCTACTATAATACCCCAAAACCCGGAAACTCACGGGAAACACAGGCTAATAGAAATGTAATACACTGCTCTAAACTCCAGAAAAGTCTACATCAAGGTACGAAAGAAGTCTAAACGCTACAAGATAGAGTAAGAAGGAGACTCTTCAGTCTGTGGACGCTGCAGATGTACCTCGAACTCTCGGTAGCTCTCCCTACCTCAAGGATAGTGCGCCTGAGTGGAGGTACCTGGATCTGCACATGAAAAACATGCGCAGGAAGGGCATGAGTACACCACAGTGGTACTCAGTAAGTGCCAAGCCTAACCTCGGTTGGGTAGTGACGAGGAAGGTCAGTGCCCTACTGAGATTAATAACAGTAATAAATCTCGCAACAGTATGAACTAAGCAAAAATAATGATTACAACTATGAAGCAAAACAGGCTATACAAGACAACAATCAACACTCAGAAATTTAACATAACACAGAGTAAAACAGCTCAATACCAATACCAACAACGAGGATCTCCCAGGATACCGTCCTGTAGTCCTTTTCATCAACTGTCCAAGGAGCTTCCGGAATACCGTCCCGTAGCCCATCATATGAGTACATCCGAAGGATCTCCCGGGATACCGTCCCGTAGTCCAACTATCAATGTGCAGGGGGATATATCGGGAATCTAACCCGTAGTCCCAAAGTAAGCAAACAAGGGGGGGAGCTACCGGAATCCCACATCCGTAGTCCCAATATAATTACGCAGTCACAACACGAAGATATTCAGAATGAAGCTCAAAAATACAAGGCAACAGGTAGTTCTAGACTAACACGCTTCACGTAGTGCAAACAAGACAACTTGTGCAAATAGACAACTTAGAACAACTAAGCATGCTTTTCTAGCTAGCACAGTCCATAATTGAAAATAACTAAAGCAGATAAGAAGAAACTCAGTCCAAGTATTTAAAGCAAAACCGGGTTTTTCAATAATTAGCTCAAGTACGCGCTCGTCACCTCACGTACAAGGCATTCAATTACCAAATATCATATCCTATTGGGAAAGGTCCCCCACACAAGGTTAGACAAGCCACTTACCTCAAACCGGCTCCAATTTCAACTTGAAACCACACTTTTGCCACGAGTATCCGACTCCAAATGGCCCAAATCTATTCATTTCAATTACATCTCGTAAATAACATCTCAAGCAACTGATTCTACTATTTAATTTACAGCTAAGACGCAAATTTAGGTAAAATGACCAAAACGCCCCTCAGGCCAACGTGATCAAAACCCGAGGTTCGAACCAAAACCCGGTTACCCATTCCCCCACGAACCCAAATATGTGATTTGTTTTGAAATCGGACCTCAAATTGAGGTCCAAATCTCCAATTATATAAAAACCTAGGTTCTACCCCAAACCCTCAATTTCACCCATGAAATTCATTGATTTTAAGTGGAAAACATGTTAAATGATGTAAATGATTGAAAGAATTAAGTAAAAAAATCGACTTACAAATGATTTGGAAGAAGTTTTGTCCTTGAAAAATCACCTATGGGGTTTGGGTCTTGAAAGAATGATGAAAAATGGTGGAAATTCGACTAAGTTATGAAATTGCTGGGCTGCAGATATCGTAATTGCGAACAGGGGTTCGCAATTGCGAACCCCGACCAAACGCGGGAATTGCGAAGGCTGGTTCGCATTTGCGAACCCGTATTATTTTGCCAGTGTTCGCATTTGCGAAGGGTAAGTCGCATTTGCGACCACCCTACTTTCGCATTTGCGAGGGTTGAGGTCGCATTTGCGATCAGTGCTAAAATTCCCATAGTTCGCATTTGCGAGGAGTTGGATCGCATTTGCGGTCATAGGCCCAGGTTCTAGGCTTCGCAATTGCGATGCAAAGCTCGCATTTGCGAGCTCGCAATTGCGAGGCATATCTTCGCAAATGCGAAGATCACATAAGGAAACATACCAAATTTTACCAAGTTCAAAAATGCAATCCGACACCTATCCAAAACTCATTCGAGCCCTCGGGGCTCCAAGCCAAATATGCACACAACCTCAAAAACATCCTACGGAGTTATCCGTGCGATCAAATCGCCAAAATAACATCATATACATCGAATCAAGCCTCAAAACTCATGATTTCTTCCAAATTTTCATAAAACATCAAATTCCCATTTTAAGTCCGAAACACGTCAAACGACGTCCGTTTTCAACCAAACTTTACAGAAAGTGCTTAAATCATATATAAGACTTGTACCGGGCGCCGGAACCAAAATACGGGCCCGATACCATAGTCTTCTAATTAAATTTCATTTTCAATTTCCTTAGTTATTTCCAGAAAATAATTTCACACAAAAATTCATTTGTCGGACCTGGGACCTCGGAATTCGATTACGGGCATACGCCCAAGTCCCATATTTTCCTACGGACCCTCCGGGACCGTCAAATCACGGGTCCGGATCCGTTTACCCAAAATGTTGACCAAAGTCAAAGTTATTCAATTTAATATCAAAATTTAGCATTTTTCTCACAGAATTCATATTTAAGCTTTCCAGCTACGCGCCCGGACTGCGCACGCAAATCGGGGCAACCCTAGATGAGGTTTTTAAGGCCTTGGAAGTACAGGATGGTAAGAAAACAGGTGATGACCCTTTTGGGTCGTCACATCCTCCACCACTAAAACAACCGTTCGTTCTCGAACGGACAAAAGAAAGAAGTACCTGAGTCGGGAAAAAGGTGAGGATAACGGCTCCGCATATCAGACTCGGACTCTCAGGTCGATGCCTCAGGAGGCTGACCTCTCCATTGGACACGAACAGAAGGAAATCTCTTGGATCTCAACTAACGAACCTGCCGGTCTAGCATAGCTACCGGCTCCTCCTCATAGGACAGGTCCTTGTCCAACTGGACAGTGCCGAAATCTAACACGTGGGCTGGATTGTCGTGATACCTCCGAAGCATGGATACATGAAAAATTGGATGCACGTCTGATAGGCTAGGCGGCAATGCGAGTCTATAAGCCACCTCTCCCACTCGATCAAGAATCTCAAACGGACCAATGTACCTAGGGCTAAGCTTGCCCTTCTTCCCAAATCTCATCACGCCCTTCATAGGCGATACTCGGAGCAATACCCGCTCACCAACCATAAATGCTACATCTCGAACCTTACGATCTACATAACTCTTCTGCCTAGAGTGAGCTGAACGAAGCCTATCCTGAATGATCTTGACCTTGTCCAAGGCCTCCTGAACCAAATCCGTACCTAACAACCGAGCCTCCCCCGGCTCAAACCATCCAATCGGAGATCGATATCGTCTACCATATAAAGCCTCATAAGGAGCCATCTGGATGCTCGACTGGTAGCTGTTGTTGTAGGCAAACTCCGCTAATGGCAAGAACTGATCCCAAGACCCTCCAAACTCAATCACACACGCACGGAACATATCCTCAAGAATCTGAATAGTGCGCTCGGACTGTCCGTCCGCCTGGGGGTGAAATGTTATGCTCAACTCCACCCGAGTACCTAACTCCTGCTGCACGGCTCTCCAGAACCGCGATGTAAACTGAGTACCTCTGTCTGAAATAATAGAAACTGGAATACCATGCAGACAGACGATCTCCCGGATATAAATCTCTGCCAACCGCTCCGATGAATAAGTGGTACATACAGGAATGAAATGAGCGGACTTGGTCAGCCGATCCACAATAACCCAAATGGCATCAAACTTCTTCAAGGTCCGTGGGAGTCCAGATACGAAGTCCATGGTGATGCGCTCCCATTTCCACTTCGGAATCTCTATTTGCTGAAGCAACCCACCCGGCCGCTGGTGCTCATACTTCACCTGCTGGCAGTTGAGGCATCTAGACACATACCTAACTATATCTTTCTTCATCCGCCTCCACTAATAGTGCTGCCTCAAGTCCTGATACATCTTCGCGGCACCCGGATGGATGGAATACCGCGAACTGTGGGCCTCTGCTAAAATCAACTCTCGAAGCTCATCAACATTGGGCACACAAATCCGGCCCTGCATCCTCAATGCCCCATCATCTCCGATGGTCACATCTTTGGCATCACCGCACTGGACCTTGTCCTTAAGGACGAGCAAATGAGGGTCATCATACTGCCGCTCCCTGATACGATCAAATAGGGAAGACCGGGAAACCACACAAGCTAGAACTCAACTGGGCTCCGAAAGATCCAATCTCACAAACTGGCTGGCTAAGGCCTGAACATCCATCGCCATAAGCCTCTCTGAAGCTGGTAAATATGCCAAACTCCCCAAACTCTCCGCCCGGCGACTCAAGGCATCCGCCGCCACATTGGCCTTGCCCGGGTGATACAGAATAGTAATGTCATAGTCCTTTAGCAACTCCAACCATCTCCTCTGGCGCAAATTTAGATCCTTCTGCTTGAATAAGTGCTGCAAACTCCGGTGGTCAGTATAGATCTCACAAGGCACGCCGTACAAATAATGACTCCAGATCTTCAAGGCATGAACAATAGCAGCTAACTCAAGGTCGTGGACAGGGTAGTTCTTCTCATGTATCTTCAACTGTCTGGACGCGTAGGCAATCACCCTACCATCCTGCATCAACACCGCTCCAAGGCCAACTCTCGAGGCATCACAATAGACAGTATAAGACCCCGAACCGGTAGGCAACATCAAAATTGGGGCTGTAGTCAAAGCTGTCTTGAGCTTCTGAAAGCTCGCCTCACACTCCTCTGTCCACTGAAATGGGGCACCCTTCTGGGTCAATCTAGTCATAGGGACCGCAATCGATGAAATCCTCCACGAAACGATGGTAGTATCCCGCCAAACCAAGGAAACTGTGAATATCTGTAGCTGAGGACGGCCTGGGCCAACTCTGCACGACCTCTATCTTCCACGGATCTACCCGAATGCCCTCGTTCGAAATCACGTGGCCTAAGAATGCCACCGAACTCAACCAAAACTCACATTTTGAGAACTTTGCATATACCTTCTTCTCTCTTAGGATCTGAAGCACGGTCCTCAGGTGCTGCTCATGATCTTCCAGACTCCGGGAATACACCAGAATATCATCAATAAAAACAATAACGAACGAGTCCAGATATGGCCTGAACACACTGTGCATCAAATGCATGAAAGCTGTTGGGGCATTGGTCAGCCCAAATGACATAACAAGGAACTCGTAATGACCATACCGAGTCCTGAAGGCAGTCTTCGGGATATCTGGCTCCCGAATCTTCAACTGATGGTAACCTGAGCGCAANNATTTTTGTTTTTATTATTTTGAGAGTAATGTGCCATGTGCTAGGAATAGGCCCAACAGGCACACGGTCGCCCTTACGAATGATCCATTATATCCGCCTATGTCCATATTCAATCAACCAGGCCGATGTTCTAAGGATGGTAGAAAGAGAAATTTGAGTGATATGGAGTTCAAGTCAGCTACACTTCATGTGTTGCTAAATTGTCCCGAAGTAGTACCATTTCTCAAGTAAGTATTGATTTAATAGTTATCAAAATATAAAATTTACTATTATTACATCTCAATGCAACTACTAAAAATATTTGATGTGTCACAGTCACTTCGTGGGTCAAGTTTGGCCAAGATGCTGTATATACGGCATTTGATAAGTGGTTCAAACAATTTGTAAGTATATCCTTAAAATATTCTAACACTATGTAGGTAAACAATGTTTGGAAGTTATGCTAACTTATGAATTTTGTTAACAATATGTAGGTAAATGATCCAAATAATGATGTAAATCAATTTTTGAAAGATATATCTTGGGGACCTGGTGTTGAGGTCACAACATATTCCAAGTACGTTGTGAATGGTTATAAGTTTCATACAGAGGATTGCTCTAAAAATTAAAAAAGCAACAACAGTGGGGTGTGAGTTCAAGGTGGTGATGGCAACCAAGTTGGAGATATTGATTATTATGGTGTGCTCAAAGAAATAATAGAACTAGAATATTCTGGTTGGCCATTTAAGAAAATTATTCTCTTTAGATGCAAGTGGTTTGACCCAAATCCAACAAGAGGTACGAGAGTACACAATCAATACAACATAATTGAGGTTAATCATACGAGGGAGTATAATCGCTATGATCCTTTCGTAATTGCACATAATGTTAGGCAAGTGTATTATGCTCCTTATCCATTGAGGCAGAATAAGTCCGATTGGTGGGTTGTAATCAAAACTAAGCCTGTAGGTAGGGTCGAAGTCGAGAATGTGTTGGATGTTGCATATCAAAACGATATCTCCAGTGTTCACCAAATAGTGGACGAACTTTTAAAAAATGATTTGGAACATCCTGAACACATATTGGAAGAAGTTGATATAAATGAAGTAAGAATTATAGAAAACGAGGAAGAAGAATCAACTGATGAAGCTCAAACTAGTGAGGAAGAAGAATTCTCTGACGAGGAAGAAGAATTCTCTGACGAGGAAGAATACGTCGATGAGCTTTAAAAAGTTGGTTTCTTCGATAACTCTCGTTTATAGATAGTTTCCTTATATGTTTCAATCTAAATATGTATTATATTATGCAGATGACAGGC
>NW_017671557.1:85280-112560 GCF_001879085.1 Nicotiana attenuata | reverse complement strand
GCGGTACTCAGTAAGTGCCAAGCCTAACCTCGGTTGGGTAGTGACGAGGAAGGTCAGGGCCCTACTGAGAATAATAACAGTAATAAATCTCGCAACAGTATGAACTAAGCAGAAATAATGGTTACAACTATGAAGCAAAACAGGCTATACAAGACAACAATCAACACTCAGAAATTTAACATAACACAGAGTAAAACAACTCAATACCAATACCAACAACGAGGATCTCCCAGGATACCGTCCTGTAGTCCTTTTCATCAACTGTCCAAGGAGCTTTCGGGATACCGTCCCGTAGCCCATCATATGAGTACATCCGAAGGATCTCCCGGGATACCGTCCCGTAGTCCAACTATCAATGTGCAGGGGGATCTATCGGGAATCTAACCCGCAGTCCCAAAGTAAATGTGCAGGGGGGATCTACCGGGAATCTAGATCGTAGTCCCAAAGTAAGCAAACAAGGGGGAGCTACCGGAATCCCACATCCGTAGTCCCAATATAAATACGCAGTCACAACACGAAGATATTCAGAATGAAGCTAAAAAATACAAGGCAACAGGTAGTTCTAGACTAACACGCTTCACGTAGTGCAAACAAGACAACTTGTGCAAATAGACAACTTAGAACAACTAAGCATGCTTTTCTAGCTAGCACAGTCCACAATTGCAAATAACTAAAGCAAATAAGAAGAAACTCAGTCCAAGTATTTAAAGCAAAACCGGATTTTTCAACAATTAGCTCAAACGCGCTCGTCACCTCACGCACAAGGTATTCAATTACCAAATATCATATCCTAAGGGGAAAGGTCCCCCACACAAGGTTAGACAAGCCACTTACCTCAAACCGGCTCCAATTTCAACTTGAAACCACACTTTTGCCACGAGTATCCGACTCCAAATGGCCCAATTCTATTCATTTCAATTACATCTCGTAAACAACATCTCAAGCAACTGATTCTACTATTTAATTTACAGCTAAGACGCAAATTTAGGTAAAATGACCAAAACACCCCTCAGGCCAACGTGGTCAAAACCCGAGGTTCGAACCAAAACCCAGTTACCCATTTCCCCACGAACCCAAATATGTGATTTGTTTTGAAATCGGACCTCAAATTGAGGTCCAAATCCCCAATTTTAGAAAAACCTAGGTTCTACCCCAAACCCCCAATTTCACCCATGAAATTCATTGATTTTAAGTGGAAAACATGTTAAATGATGTAAATGATTGAAAGAATCAAGTAAAATCGACTTACAAATGATTTGGAAGAAGTTTTGTCCTTGAAAAATCGCCTATGGGGTTTGGGTCTTGAAAGAATGATGAAAAATGGTGGAAATTCGACTAAGTGATGAAATTGCTTGGCTGCAGATATCGTAATTGCGAACCCCGACCAAACGTGGGAATTGCGAAGGCTGGTTCGCATTTGCGAACCCTTATTATTTTGCCAGTGTTCGCATTTGCGAAGGGTAAGTCGCATTTGCGACCACCCTACTTTCGCATTTGCGAGGGTTGAGGTCGCATTTGCGATCAGTGCTAAAATTCCCATAGTTCGCATTTGCGAGGAGTTGGATCGCATTTACGATTATAGACCCAGGTTCTAGGCTTCGCAATTGCGATGCAAAGCTCGCATTTGCGAGCTCGCAATTGCGAAGCATATCGTCGGAAATGCGAAGATCACAGAAGGAAACATACCAGATTTTACCAAGCTCAAAAATGCAATCCGACACCTATCCAAAACTCACCCGAGCTCTCGGGGCTCCAAACCAAATATGCACACAACCTCAAAAACATCCTATGGACTTATCTGTGCGATCAAATCGCCAAAATAACATCATATACATCGAATAAAGCCTCAAAACTCATGATTTCTTCCAAATTTTCATAAAACATCAAATTCCCATTTTAAGTTCGAAACACGTCAAACGACGTCCGTTTTCAACCAAACTTTACATAAAGTGCTTAAATCATATATAAGACTTGTACCGGGCGCCGGAACCAAAATACGGGCCCGATACCATAGTCTTCTAATCAAATTTTATTTCCAATTTTCCTTAGTTATTTCCAGAAAACAATTTCACACAAAAATTCATTTCTCGGACTTGGGACCTCGGAATTCGATTCCGGGCATACGCCCAAGTCCCATATTTTTCTATGGACCCTCCGGGACCGTCAAATCATGGGTCCGGGTCCGTTTACCCAAAATATTGACCGAAGTCAAAGTTATTCGATTTAATATCAAAATTTAGCATTTTTCTCACAGAATTCATATTTAAGCTTTTTGGCTACGCGCCCGGACTGTGCACGCAAATCGAGGCAACCCTAGATGAGGTTTTTAAGGCCTCGGAAGTACAGGATGGTAAGAAAACAAGTGATGACCCCTTTGGGTCGTCACAGTTTCTTTAATAACTCTCGTTTATTGCTAGTTTCTTTATATGTTTCAATCTAAATATGTATTATATTATGCAGATGACAGGCAAGGGTCGAGGTAACAATGACCCTACTGGTTCTCGGGGTCGAGAAAAGGCTAGGAAACCAAAGAGGAGGGTAGAAGATAATACTCAATCTTTTCCACCCTCTTCAGAGATGCCTATGCCTATGCCTATGTCTTTGCCTCCACCCCAGGGCTATTCTGAGCTGCCACAGCATCACGAGCCCTACACCTTTGTGCAGACACCAGGTCTTTCGTCACAGGACCATAGGACTATACGTCCGACATACAGTCCACCTGTCTCACGACCACGTGGATCGCACCCATCTGCATCGCATGGATCGCATCGATCCATGTCACATCCACATGGATCACAGCCATCAGTGTCACAGCCACTCGGGTCACAGCTATCAGTGTCACAGCCACTTGTGGTCCATCCAGCTATGTCGCAGTCACAGGGATCGCAGCCATCTTCATCAGGGACTCCATCTATTTCAGGCCTTCGCCTGCGAGATACTAGCTCTGACCCCCCTACACCTTCCACACATGCCTCTGATATACATGCTTCGGACGGTGATGTTGATGATGACGAGGAGGTGCATTATTATGAATATGGCAGGATCATCATAGTCCCTGAGGGTGATGGGTAAGAGTTATTTGTTATTTTTACGTTTATTGTTTTGTACTGCTTTTACTAAGATATTAATGTGTTTTTGTAATTAAATTGCAGGTTCATCCCTAGTAACATTACTACGAGGATAATCACCAAAGCCACCAGAAAGCTTTATGATGGCCCTTATGCGACTTGGAGTGAATTCCCATTCTCGCTGAAGGAGCAAATTTTCAATCAATTTAAGGTATAAATGTTCTTTTAAGCAGTATAATTATTTATATTTATGATATTTCCATATAATACTTAACTTTTAAAATACAGAGCAAGTGTGTATGGGAACACCGCTATAGCGCGAAAGTGGCTGCAAACTTTCATCTCAAAGCTCGCAAGCGATTGTCGCATTGTTTCTCCAAAGCTAGAAAGTTGAACCAGAAGCCTGACTGGTTGCTTCAGAATTTATGGGAGGATTTGCAAAGGCAATGGCTTACCGCAAAGTTCTTAGAGAAGAGCGAAAAAGGAAAGAAAGCCCGCGCATCTGAGAAGGGAGGATCCTTGCACACTGGAGGTGCGATCAGCCTAGGGACAATAAAAAGAAGAATGGTATGTAATTGCTTAATTTATTTTAATTTTCAAAGTATATCTATTCTGTTTATTAACTAAAATTTATGAGTTTTCAGGAAAAGAAGTTGCGCGTCCGATGAACCAAGATGAGCTATTCAAGGAGACTCATATTGTAAAGAAGAAGAAAGAGACGGATCAAGAAAGGTGGGTCGAGAGCCGAGCCTCGACTGTACATGTAAGTTTTCACTTTTCATTAAGTATTTTGATTTACTTTTATATAAATTTTGAAATACTAATTCAATGTAACTTTTCTTGTAGGGTCGCTTCACAGCTGAACTGCAGGAATTCATACGCAGTCAGCCACCTAATGAGTCGGGCGAGCCAATCCAACCTTCGGACGAGGATGCTGAAAGAATGTGGACGCAGGCTGCTGGCGGTCCAAAATGGGGGAAGGTATACGGGCTTCCTACTAAGAAATTCCATCGCTATAAGCGTGGAATGCAAGGTAAAGGGACCGGCAAAATATCGACCAGCCCTATTTGGTCGCTTTTTGGTCGCTTTTTGCGCTGTAAGCGACCAACTTTGGTCGCTTTTTGTGGTCGCTAATTTTCGGATTTCTAGTAGTACTAAAGTTACTGAAATTTAGAGCTAGTTGATTTGAAGAATTTTTTGTATTTCACAATTGAGGTGGAGGATTCAAACACCATCAATAGCCTAGTACTTCATCATCTTTCCCTTTCCCCCTCCCCTTCCCATAATGTTATACAAATAGGTTTAAAAGAAATAAATTTCTCTCTTTATTCCAGTTCATATGATTTTTTTTTTCAAACAGTATAAGCTCTTTTATATTTGAAACCGATTTTGTTTTTAAACTTTTGATTATAGCTGCCATGATTTTATACTCACATAAATATCACATATTTAAAATTACATGTTTCAAATATATTTTTTGCTACACTATGCTTAGTAAAATAAGTTCATATAGATTAAAACAAATGATAATTCAAATATAGGTGTGTATTGAGTTTGATTTGATTACTTATTGAAAGAAAAACCAAATTGACATCTAAATATACTATTTTTTTTATACATTTAAGATTGATAATTTTTTCTTTCAAAATTTTGGGTTAGACATATTTGAAATCCTTAGCTGTGATGTAATATTTGATATGATTACTATAGATGATCTTTATTTTTTGTTTTATTGAATGATTGGTTCTAACGTGTTTGGTCAATACTTATCAAATGTCGTATGATATATTTTAAGCTTCTTATTCTTTCATGTTAAATAACCCCATATTTATTAAGGTCGTATGTCTTTCGATTTTGAGATAGTCTTTTATTGAAAATCTTAGAAATATATGGAGTATATCATTATTTATACTTCATAATTGGTTCTGTATCCTATTATTATATTGAAGCTTTTTAGGAGTCGTCATGTTTATCTTCTTAATTATTCGCTTTCTAAAGTTATTGGCCTCACATGGGTTCTATTAGTGGTTGTCAATCGATCTTTAAAAACTGACTAAATCGATCAGACCGTACCGAGCCGAATATTAAATTTCTTTTCATAAAAACATATGTTTTTATATTAATTTATAACTATACCGATAGTTAGGATAACTTTTTAATTTATCAAATAAATCGAAAAATACAGAATCTTATAGAATAAATTTATATAAGATAAATATGTTATATATACTACATTAAAAATATTAAAGCATTAAATATTTTTCCTTCGGGCTTAGAATTATAAAAAAATGTTACAAACCAACAAGTAATTAAAACCTAAAGTCTCAACTCACAAACTTGCTACTCCTACTAAAACTAAATTAGTTCCAGCATATTGAGTAGCAAGTCACAAGGTATTCCAATAAGCTTGAGTAGCAAGCCACAAAATATTGAATATTTTCTCTTATATGATTTAGATTTCTCTTGTCTTTTTTTTTTTTTTTAACATTGTTGTAGATTAATAGTGGGACGAATCCTTATTTAAGCTATCTTTCATATTTCCTTGATTCATCGTCGATCGCGTTCTAACTTCTATGAGGGACTCTTAATTACATTACATTTAAATAAATACCAAAAATTAATTGTGTCGTACCGATACCGGATTGCAATGGTTACGAAAAGTCTAATTTTAGTAATAGAAAAATTATTACTTATGATACAAATTTTTTAAAGTGACCGGTCGAACTGAACGATTGACACCCCTAAGTTCTAAATAGAATTTGCTCATTACATATTGCTAGATATTCTCCTACTTATTACAGTCCTCCATTTTATCTGTGATTTCATTAACTTAAGAAAGACTCAGACTAAAGTAAACACTGCAAACCCTTCTAGTTTTACCTCAACGTCATGAGGGTATACATTAATGAACTTCTCTGTGCTACTAGTTGTCATATGGAATTGTAAGTATGAGTTCAAAGCAAATCCCTGATTTTTACGATTATGGAAAGCTCCTTGTTCCTTTCATTCTTCTCACGTTAGTAACAACACATTAATACATATCATTTGTGGCCTTTTGGATAAATTCCTTGTTTTTCCAAGGAATTTTTACCTCCTATAGCAAAGGTTAACACCTTATTTATTTTAAATAAATACCATTTAAGAAAATTATATTCTATAGATATCTTTTAATGTTTATAGCAAAATATCTAATTTTGGTTACCTCCTAACCCTAAGCCACTAAATACGCTATTCAGTTACACTATTTTCTTTCTCTCTCTACTTTGATACATGTCATTCTCTTCCCCGGCCATTCCCTGAAAACACAATGCTCAATCTCAAAATTCCTCTCACCCACATCACCTACGTTCTCTCTAATCCCAATTCTCTTGAGTGTTTCTTAATTTTTGAATTTTCTTTAATGTTTTCCTTGGATGTACTGCTTCCTCGCCTAACAGTTGGATGCTTTTGTCTGAGAACCTACACGACTCAGATTTTCTATGCTGTCGTTGGATGATTTTGTCTGAGAACCTACACGACTCAGATTTATGCCTAAGGAAGTTAGGTTTTAAAAGGAACTTCTTGCATTCCTTAGATTGAAAGTAGGTGCAATCCTTTTCAGCCTCCGCAAATACAACTTTCCGTCATCTTCAATACAAGATTCACGCTTTAACAGAGTCCTTATTCTGCCACCATTGCTCGACGGCGAATTCGCCGGAAATTAGGGTTTGTTCTTGAACAAAGACGTCGGAGTTTGGGGCTGAGCAACTTGAATTTTCTATTAAGATATTTCAATGTATCTCGTTGTATTTTCATGTATTTCATTGTATTCATTGTCTTTTTTTTAATTGTATTTCCATGTATCTCGTTGTATTCCATGTATTTCATTGTATTCACTGTCTCGTTATATTCCATGAATGTATTCATATATTTTTTAATTAATATAATTTATGTATTCAGATGTATTATATAATTTCTCTGAAGATTGCTATATTTTTGGGGTGTTTTTCGGTTGATAATCTTATTTATAACTGAAAATACAAAATTTGTGTGTTATAATTGAGTTTGTTGAGTTGTATTAGGAGTCTATTATGTTAATTGATTCACTTTCCATTTAAAAACAGTGTAATCCCCTGTTTCACGCCGTGAATACAGTCAAATACAATAATCTGTTCAGCTGTAATCCCATGTTTCATGCCATGAATACAGTCGAATACACTCGAGTACAACAACTGATTAGCTGGACTTCCCTAATTCACGCCTATTTTTGCTATTGAATTCATGAATACAGTAGCTTAAATACATCTAATACATCTTATAACAACATAAAACATATCTACAATCCGTAATATAGCAAATGGTATCTATAGATAGCTAATTACCATAGAGCAGTCAATATGGGCTTGGCCCGTTGGGCCAGCCCAACCCAACCCAGCCCGTGATTTAGCAGGGCTGGGCTAGGATATTTGGAGCCCATTTAAAAACGAGGCTTTTAAGCCCGGCCCGAGTAAGCCCGTGGCCCATGAGGCTGGGCTGGGCCGGCCCCTGGGCCTAATAAAAATACGTATTTAAAATATATAAAATATAAAAAGTGTATGACACAAAACATAACAAGAAGAGTATCCCAAGCTTAAAGTTTATTAAGCTCATCATATTAAAAGATCAAAGTCTTAAAATATTAATTAGTTTTAAAAATTTAATTATTCTTAGTATTTAACTAATTAATATTGCATACAAATTGTAAATGTAGATAAAAGTAACGATGTTAAGCCAACCTTCTCACAAGCGGATTCAAATGTGTTTGATGAAGATGATGTGTGTGTTGGATATCCCTAAGCGTCATGGACATTCTCTTGAATATTTTTTTTGAGTTTTGACTTTTATTGAATGAAATATAGTCTTGTCTTTTACCTTTTTAGTATTTATTGTTGTATATTGGAACAGTATAAAAGTTATTAAATTCTGTGAAATTTTTTCAATAAGATTTTTTGAACTTTTAAATATTTATCATTTTTTAGGTTAAAACTTAAAAAATATATATAATTATATTTAAAAAATAATGGACCGGCCCGTGGGGCCCGCGGCCCACATAGGGCTGGGATGGGCTAACTATTATAAAGCCCATAAAAAATAGTGGGCTAGCCCAGCCTAGCCCATCAATTGCTAAAGCCCATTTAGGCGGGGCCGGGCTAGACAACACTAAATTACCACTAAAAGATAGTGCTTTATGAAAATTTCTCTTTTTCCAACACCCATTTAAGTTTTTTTTCCCTTTTCTGTAGGCTTCTGCTTTTGGTTGGTAATGACTAATGAACATCAAGTGAACCTGTTTCTTCTTTATCGTCCTCGTAGTGTCTCTAAGAGTAAGCTCTATTACTTCAAAGTTTCATTGTTACCTCATAAGTTTGTATTGAATAGTTTGGTAAGCTACTATCCCAACCTCTTCAAGGCATCCCCAAAATCTTTTACTCGCAGATTTGATGACATATTTACTTTTACGGACCTAATCAAGTGTAGACTTGGCTATGGGTTTCCAGTGTTGCACGGATGTACAGAATCTGTAAAGTTAATATCGTGATATGTGTTGTGAGCCAGCTTATTTTTCTATGTAAAGAACATTAATGTGAAAGAAAATCGACAATGGAAGAGGCAAAAGAAAAAAGAAAAATAATAAAACCTTTATTCCGTGAAGGCATTCAAAGTACTTTACAAGTATGTCATGGACAATTTGCAGCTCCATTAAACTTTTCCACTACTGTATAAATGAGATGTAAAATATTTGGAAGAAATGAAATAATAAGCCGGAAATGGCTAGAGCTCACTCATTCTTTACATCTGATCAGGCGGGATATGACCAAAAATATCAGGACATGCCTCCCACTTGCCCTTTTCCCTTGCTTCCCAATAACCACCAATGTAGCGGTAACTATCACCCCCCCTGTCTTTTGCAAACCACCGCGGTTTCCAACCCCTCTCTTGCATTTTCCGAGCCTGCAAATAAGTAACAATAACTTGACTTGCTCATCTAGACACACAATAAATGCCAGTTTACGCATTCTATTACATTTTTAGAACCAACAACTAGAATGTGCACCTTTTTCAGGATTGAACGGAAGTTTTAAGCTAAAAAACGCAAATCATCTACTTAACATCTATATTATATAAAAGAGGCCGGATTTGTTCAGAGTTCTTAGAAAATTAGTTAAGAATGCAGTGGGTAGAAATCTGAAGCACAATGGGCACAAGACAGGAAACTGGAAACAAACTGCAATACAGTTCTCTTCTCAAAAGTAAATGAACAAACAAGGAAAAAAGAATTTCCTCTCATTTCCTAGTCGGCTCATGAATCTCACCTTTGAACAAAAGAGTATTGGCTGTTAAAGTTACCTGTCGCTGCCGTTCCTCAAGTCGCAACTTTTCTGAATTGGCCCTGTCATACTGGCCGTTCTCCAAGCACCTTTGATCAGGTCTAAGTCTAGAATCTGTTGGTGGCAGCCGGTCCTATAAATAAAGTGATATTAAAACCAAGGTCATCCAGGAACGGAACGAATGTGGAGAGTTAAAGTTATCTACTAAGGTAAGAGCAGATGACGTGTGCAGATGATTACACATAATTTTATATCACTACTGCTTTACTATGACCACAAATCTAACAGCACAACTATCTAAATTAAAGCCTGAAAACTTCCTAGTACATTGCAATGAAGCTCAATGGGAGTTAAGGATGAAGTTTCAGCAGGCATCCGACACGTATCCGGCCACATTTTCGGAGAGTCCGAGCAACATAGCTAGAAACAAAACCTAAACTTGGATTAACAAAATAGGTACTAAAGAGGGCTTTCAGATCCATCAGTAACAATCAGTGCAAACAATTAGCTGCCCAAGAAGGTGATTGTTCAAAGAAAACAAATCTGTATCATACCTTCAGTCCGGGGATGAGCTCATTCATTGTAATTGCAAAGCGTGTCAGGTTATATCTAGTAGGATTTTTGGGAGGTTTGCTCCGCTTCCATAGCAAATGAGCCTCAGAGATAGAATCAAATCCTTTTCCTATGGAACAATCTCCATTCACATAGTGCATGCTCTCATCCCACTTCCCGAATAGTGTAGCTACTGTCTTCCCACTCCTGTCTTGGACTATTCCCTGTACCTGCAAAAAGAAAATTTAGAAGCAACATGCTCAGTCTGAAGCTAAATCAGTCCAACTTGTACAATAAACAATTTCTCCAGAAGGAAAAAAAAAAGGATAACATCCCTAATGTCAATTACACAGAATTTGCCAAATCAAGAAACTACCAAAGAAACCCCTTCAGACATCAAAAGATACAGTGAGGCACAACTGGGATCCTAGTACTTTGTCTACAGTTCCTTTAAGTATGACTTGCAGGCCACAGAAGAATCATTTAGCATAGGTGTCTCATTTTTCTCCTCTCCTTCTTCTGCGGGTGAACAGCATATTGATTACTTCCAGCTTTTAGAGCTTTGAAAAAATAATTTGTGCATTTAAACATGAATCTCTTTCAGTTTTCTCCTACCGATTTAATTTACTAAACCAGCTAACATCGTAGCATCTTTGTGCTAGACCTTTCTTCTATGAACTGTTAGCAATTCAAAGAGCACAGGGTTTAATTACCTAAGGAATTTTACAAGGAATCTTTTGCACCAAAAAACAAGCAGGAATCTGAATGAACCAACTTTTTATCAGATTAACTCTCTGAGCACACATGAATTGCACCCTAGACAAATGTTGCTTTTACTCTAATCTTTGTTGCGGCATAGCCCAGTTCACAATAACCTCAAGCTAGGGAAAAATTTTCATAGACACATCCACAGCATGTTCGGATTATTACAATTCTGTTCTCATAATAGTCTAATGCTTAACTTCAGAGAGTGGAAGCATCAAAAGATGAGGTTTCTTGCATTTTCATGCAGGATGCTGAGAATGGAACGAACCTGGTGGGGATTCCGGTCTATAATTGACTGCTCCTTGAATTTCAGCTTACAAGAGTAGTTATGACTTCCTTGTATGCGCATTGTTCCATAGTGATCACAATACAGCTTTCCCAAAATCAGATTGTATATCGATGTAGTAACCTATTACAAGATTATTCCCATGTTATAGATGAGCTTGACATATAACAAAATTTAATCATTATGTAATGATTAAATAAAGGATAAATATCCAAGTGTCCACATGCAAATACCTTGCTCCATTGGAAGATTTCTCCATCATCAAATTCAAGAGTCAATATACCAACAGGATCCAGCTGAATTGAGCGACCCCAAAATTTGCTCTTTAAATTACTATCTCCCCAGAATTTCCATCCTGTGCCCTCACAATGGCATGCTATTATCATGGGATGATGACTTACCTAAACAAGGAGAGAATATATCAGACATCAGCGACATGCTCTCTAGCAGCCTTGAAAACATTTCAAGGGACAGACTCTTGCTTGCAATCAATTGTCACCCGACAAGAGAGGATTGCTCAAGTGGTAAGCATCCTTCACCTCCAACCTTGAGGTAGTGGGTTCGAGTCACCAAGGGAGAAAAATAGGGAGCAAAATAGGGAGGCGTTAAAGAAAATGTCACCCAAAAAAAGAAGAGCCACTGGGGAAGTAACGCACATTTAACTCCACCAATCTCCCAAACTTCCTCCTCAAGACCTCTCAACTAGAGACTGACAAAAATTACTTCTTAATTACCACAAAGAACCTCCACGAACACAGTTGCATCAGGAAATCAAAAGATGAAGACAGGAAAAATGAAAAGCATAAATAGAAACACAGTGATTCCATAAACATCAATTCCATGATAGGTTGGAAGCTCGTAATGGCCATTGTCTGTATGTCTCCGCCATAATCAGAAACTAAAGAAGAACACCGCGAAGAGAGAAAAATTATCAGAGACTGATAACTGATTACATAAACAAAATGACACCTTCTCTGAAAAAAACCGGAGGCCTTTATCTGGATAGTCAGCCTCATAAGTCTCCCCTAACAACGGATTGAATGGTTTGCAAATCCGTCCTTCAGTAGAGGCATATGCAGATACGGCAAATGCTGCTACATTGAGAATCCTCATCAGGCTGTCACCCTATCAATAACATAAGATTGAAATCAGAACCTTGCATAGATAGTGCAAAATGGCTAACATATAATGCTTATGGGAATAAATGGCAACTAAGATGGAAAAGCACTAGAAAGTTTCTGATGAAGGAAAAGCACTCAAAATGATGAAGAGTCTTTTCCTTTATTTTAACATTTACCAATTAGAATGAACGTAGACAGCACAACCTCATATTACAGGTATTAGGATGAGGACAATGACCCCTGAAAACTGGTAAAAGTTCGTACATAATGGTGAATAAGAAGAAAGACGAAAAGAAGTGATGACCATTAGTCTTGCCAGAAAAAACAACTGAAAGTGAGCGACTTAATTATAAGCATCAATTCAGAGTTGAGATGGCATGACAGCTGTATGACCACACCAATAAAACATAATCGTACTTGCTGCAGATACATCACAACTGAAAGTGAGCGACTTAATTATAAGCATCAACTCAGAGGTCAGATGGCATGACAGCTGTGTGAACACACCAATAAAAAATTAAAAACATAACCTCAGTTGCTGCAGAGACATATGCCAACAGACCAGGAAAGAAAGCAAAAGTCTGTAAGCTCACCTATGAGTGAAGGGAGTTCAAGAAGATACCAATGTGTCATGCCAGTGACCATGTAATGATCATACTTGCATTTCAAGAAACGAAAAGTACACTTAGTTCATCTATGGAAAAAAAAGCAACAGACAGGGCGCCCCGTAAAAGAGAGGGAGGAAATGGCATATCGTGAAGATCCGGGCGGCAAGGTGGAAAAATTACCATTAAGCTTTTCAAAGAATACATTTGCAGTCATCCCGATACTAGTTTAAGATAAATGCAAAATCAGCTACTTCTATGGACAATGAGAGATGAAGTTCGAATAGATTATTCCTAAGCTAAGGTAGAGCCACATATATTCATTGTTTCAACTACATGAAGAAACGGGTTCTTAGCAGATTAAATATATATCAATCAATCAAATACACTTCAATCCAAACGAAGTTGGATCGTTTTTATGAATCTTCTATCACCTTTCCGTTCTATTATAAGAAGCGAAAAAAATATATTTCCTGAATACTTGCAGAAGTAAAAGGCTAAGATATTCAGGCTGATTGAGAAAGAGAAGATCCAGTGATTTGGGGGAGAGAAAAGTCATTTGCCATCTCAATCACTTTGAGTACAGAAAAATCAAATAGATGACAAATGTGAAACAGAATATAAATTAGATAGGTACGCACCAGTGGTTATACCAGGCTTGAACTATAGGAGTTCTAGAATTCAACTGCAATTGCAGAGCTTAGTACACATAATAATAATACCAAAGAAGTTGCAAACAAGAACATGTGAAGCTTTACAAAATTGTTATGGGTTCATATACATGCAGCACCAGAATACAGAGGGCCAAGGGAATCTTCTCCTCCCCCTCTTGACTAAATCCCATGATTTATTTCCTCCTTTTTTATTGCAGGTGTGGAAATTAATTTAAAGTGTCTTCAAACTTCAAAGCAATACCAGTGCCAAAAACCATCAGTACAGACGGCACAAAAATTTGGCACGCAAATCATACAACATGGAGAGAAGATCGTGGCCAAACATCATTTCAAGCATTTAGCAAACAAGAATTCAAAAATATATACAATATCTATGCTATTATCCTTCTTTGGGTTTAGTTCAGCTAATTTATGGGGAAAGGTAAAAAGTAATAAAGGAACCACATCTTGATCCTGTGCATCAGAAAAATCCCCAAATAATCTTAACACGATGAAGATGCATTACTTTTTACTAATATAGGACAAATTACTGTGTCCAAATAATTCT
The DNA here is from genome assembly GCF_001879085.1 of Nicotiana attenuata. Lineage (NCBI taxonomy): Eukaryota > Viridiplantae > Streptophyta > Magnoliopsida > Solanales > Solanaceae > Nicotiana > Nicotiana attenuata. The sequence goes on along the minus strand of NW_017671557.1, from coordinate 98,595 downwards.
AATAAATCTATCCAAATGGTGAAGAGAACTTATTTGCTTACCCTTCTTCCCCATTCTGAAGCCCGATCAAGAAGGTATGAGTACTCCAAGTCTTCAAACGATTTTTGCAAGGAAGAAAGAGGTTCATTGAAGTACACAGGGAGGCACACTTTTGTGAGATCCTTCCCGATATTGTCTTTAATCATCGACCACAGACTGACTCCTTTCTCTTTCTCAATGGGATTAGGCAATTTCTTACGACGCTTGACATGAGGAAACTTGGTTCCAACTGATCTAATAACAGGGTCAACACTTTCATCAGATGCATATGCATACAGATCATCCTCGTCTGAAGAGAAAGATGATGTTCGAAAATCAGAACCACTGCTTTTAAGAGAACTTGATGAAAGAAAATCCCTAGTGTCAAAAAAGGCATTCTCTTCATCATCAGTATCTTCCTCAGCAGCATCAACTCTTTCATTGTCATCCTCCGATTCACTTGCACTTGCACTTGCTTCTGGAACAAACATCCAAGAGGATTAAAAGGTAAGGATAAAGATGGTGAACACAAAATGTATCCATGCTGAACACACCAGAGTGATCCTCTTGATCTGCAGAAAGTCAAACCAAATCACATCGGATGTGAAACCCTTCAAAAAAAAAATTTAGACACTCCATGTATCATTTTATATGGCGGTGTTTGACTAGGCACAAAGTATAAGAAAGAAAAGACTTTTGACACATACCAAAAGTTCACTTAAAACTTGTGCTCTTAAACGTGTCATGTCATTTCCATGTCGATAAGAGCGTGTCATTAACGGTAAAATGGAAAATTTGAAGTTGATTAGTTTCCAAATATAGGAATTTGCCGTTCTCTTGGAGCAGACTAGCAGGAGAGAGTGTCATATAAAATGGAACAAATGGAGTAGCACTTATAGAATATTGAAAAATAAGGAATCTTAAGACGAAACAAAAATCTGACAATCTTGATTCAGTTTTACCAATGGCAACAATTTGGAACAATATGTAACAAAGTAAAACGAAGACAAAAACAAATCGAGCCATACCACTGTATTTATCCTGCCTTAATCTAGTAGATGGCCCGACATCTTTCCACTGTCTTTGACTCTCATCAACCACAGTATTCTCTAAATCGACCTTTTCTGTCTGCAAAACAAAGATCCAATACCTTATCACAAACGGCAAAGAGAAGGAGAACTCCAACAGATCTGGTCGCACAAAATCATAAGGATACAGAGCCTTTCTGGTGGCCAATAATGTCATTGTCATCTTTCTTTCTTTTTTCTTTTTGATCAAGTAAAGTGGTTATTGTCATCTTTCAATTGATGATTTGCTGAAGCAAATCATCTTACATATAGTGAAGTCATATTGACACATGTTAAATGGAAGAGAAAGAGAATGTTCACAGAAAAGCAACACTGTGACTGAATTATCTAGACCAAATGCGTGGTACCACCACAAACCCCACACTACATCGAAATAGAAAACGACCTTTCTCCAGTGTGGAACTATCCTATTGAATCAGAAATAACTAGAAGATAAAAAAGACAACTGTAAATATTTGGCATTTATCGGGCATTAGCACATATTTCCCTTCTTTCTAGCTCAGATTAACAATATCAAGGCTATCCCATCCATGGGTGCTTCTATAAGTTCTATGCTGCTTGTCACAAGAGAAATGGAGGTGAATATTAAAGCCTGAAAACTCAAGAGATTTGGGTTAATATCTCCAATGTCAGATATAATATAATAATCAAAACCACGAAGGTCAGAACAAAATCTGGAAAGCTAAGTGGGCAACGAGTTTTAACTACTTCGCTAGGGCACAACAAATATCCAGCGACCTGCAGGAGGGGTGGGTGTAAGGTGTTGGTCTAAAATTGCAAAATCAAGTCTGTCCGAGAAGACAATGGAAGAACAATAGAAAAAGAAAGACTTCTTGTCTTTGGGAAGAACAAAAAACCATAGCAGTAGTCTGCAAGCTACACCTCTCTATCTATTCCTTATTTGTGAAGTTTGCACCAACATCAAGAACAGATCAAACATTTGAATGGACATCCCAACTACGTAGCACGTCATTGTATCTAATTCCAGATATTGCATATAACAGAATCCCTAATGTAGAATCGTTATAGTTTATTCAAATAAGTTACTGACCATTAACATGCCCATAACATCAAAACCATATGAGAGGAAGTTTAAAAGACATATAAGTGCAGGTAGACATAGTAAGTTAAAAAAAAAACCTTTAGAAATACCGGCATCAACCTTATAGTGCATATATCCAACTGCACCCCGTCCAATTACGGAACTAATAGGACGTTTGCAGAACAAGTGTCTAATACTGGGCAAATTCGTATTTTCCTCCAATTTTTTAAATTCAGATATACTTGTCATCCCTTCAGAAAAAATGGGTAACTGAACTAAGTGCCACTTCGGTTACTAATTTCTGATTATGTTTCACTTTTCTGTTCTGAAATTTTTCTTCGAAATGATAAAACATGAAAAAATCTTATCATACTTTTTCTCTGGGGGAGGGGGGAAATGAACTTGTTAAAAACCAAAAGTTTCCAACTCTTCGATTGAATGAAACCCAAGCCCTGAAATGAGGTATAGATGTCTCATCTAGCTTCTTCATCTAGTATTTCACATTACGATTACAGAAATCCAGTAGGTAAACGATGAGGCTCCTACTCTAGATGTAGACATTAATAATATTTTATTTTTTTAATTTAGTATTTTTAGACATGTTGCTCAACCAATATTGAAATACAATGCAACTTATCATTTGTCAGCTCTGTTCGAAACCATAAAAAAAAATTGGTATGCCCATCAAGACTTTTGATTGAAAGTGTTAATTATCTTTCTTGGTAAATTAAGGTTAGATAATTAAAGACTAAAAGAGTGTTACTATTCATAGCGTCTCCTTGATCTTCAAAAAATTCATATACCGAAACTTAACCTTTATCCTTTAGCTTTGGATCCCCATCTCTCTTAACGAATATAATTTCAAATATTACTCCAAAAAGTTGTGCCCATTTAACTAGGACAAATGATATGGCATCGAGGGAGCATACCCAAAAGCAGGACATTTCACCACAAATGGGAAGACAACGGAAAGAAGGGGAAAAAAAAAGAGAAGATAGGGTCGATAAATGACAAAATAAGGAAAGAGGACACAGTTGGAAATATGATCAAATTAGGCATCAAAATTCTGTTATTTTTCTCCTTCCTTATGCAAGTTAATAAAGTTTCCAATTCATAAAACAATCAGAATTCCGCACTTCTAAGAACTTAAGGGCCGTCCACTTCGATTGTCATACTCTCTTTCTCCTTCCTAAGACAAGACGCATCAATTGTTTCTCTCTCTTCTCCCCAGGTCCAAGCAGTTGTGCTCTGCATGTAAGTTTCTCGCTTCCCTTTCTTCTTCCTCCTCCTTCCCCTTCTCCCATCATCAGAGATCCTCTTCAATTCAGCTCCTTTAAGCCAATGAAGGACACTAGCTAAGGCCAAACTGTACATCCACGTAATGCCGCAAGCAAAATGGCTTGGTATCTAATGAAACATCTACACATGTTATGTCCACCGCATCAACAGTGCATATCACTATAAATTCACCTGCTATACACAGCCTTACCATGTATTAGAAGGGAATGTTTCCATGGCTCCAGCTATTAGCCTCTTAAGTCAGATCCATTTGATCTTTTTGAAACTTTTTTTTTTTTTAATTTCACAATGTCTCTACTCCAATCCACTGTTCGGTAGGAACCTTGTAGTTTTTCCAATGAGAGATTTATGTGTCCACAGAAAATATAGAGAACTTCTAGTGTTAGAGAAACTAATTTTTTTGATATTGGTGTGATATGGGACCAAATGGAGCGATATAGACAGTGAGAAATAGATATTCGAGCCCAACTTGCTTGGGATTGAAGTGTTGTTATTGTTGTTGGTACCTATACTAGAAGAGAAGCCTTGAAGCAACATAAGAGTTGCCTCCACCTCCACATGCCCAAGTGAGAACCTGATCAAGCCATAAAAGCAACTTCCAGCAGAAGTGCAGGGGAAGGTTGTGTACAGTACATCCATTGTGGTACGGCATCCCTCGGACCACACGTATAGAGAAAGCTTAGTGTACCGGTTGCCCTTTTGGTGCCTCTACTCAATAACAGTAATAAAGACTCCATACATAGGAGACGTGTGATAAGCTTGAGTCCTTGAGAAGTCTTAAAAAGAGAAAGCAGTAAATCAGGCTTTTCTAGGTGAAGGAACCAATTAGAAACAAATGACACACAGTATCTTCACTTCTTTAGGAAACAAATCACAAACTCAATCATGAACAAGAAAGGAGGCACATAGCCACAAACTAGTCACTTCATCACAAGCATGAAAATCTCATTCATCTGGTGACATAAAGAGAAATAGGCCCAATTTTGCTTCTCAGATCCTTTGTTTTTAAAGCTGCCACTAAATGCAAATGAGCAACATATGTGCCACTTTATCATTGAAGATAGAAAAATCAATATGCTTCATACAAATATCCAAGACTTGAAACATAACAAACAAAATAAGTACTACCACGGTATTCCTGAAAAATCTCAAGAATAATAGTAAGTTAGACACGAGCCACCAACCTAAAGAGCAATCAATTGAGAAGATTCTAAAGCGGTTTCACATTCAGGATCACATAAGCAACTGAAAAAGAATACTGATGCTTTCCACAAGTCATGCTAGGTACCTCTAACTGTCTCAATGTGTCCATGAGCAGCCAATGCTTCTGCTTAAGTACCGTCAGTTGATTCTGCAAAGATGCAAACTCATTTCTCATAATCTGCTCGCTGTCCTGAATAGCAGCCTCACTCGCACCCTCCTTCAACAACCGTTGCCTCAACTTATCTGTTGAGACAGCTAAATTGTCCACTGGAGCCATTAACTCACTGTTGGACAATCTGGGAAACATGTCCTTCACAGCCTGCAATGCTTCCACCCATGCTATTCTGTCCTCTCTAGTCTCAGCCCTCAGGTGCAGCCTCTTTGTTCCAGTGAAAAGCGAAAACCTCCTGTCATCTGATCTACTTTCGCGGATGGATGAGACCTAGCAAAGACTACTCAATTGTTAAATAGATACGTAATCACAATAAAGAGGTTAGCAGTTCGGAGAAAGCGGCACATCTAGAAAAATTCAGCAAAGAACCAAAAGAAAAGAAAATATCACCACCATAAGACTAAGCAAAATGAACACCATGTACAAGGGAATAAGGGGCAGAGTTTAGGGGAAGAGTGTTTTTTTAAGGATGTGAGAGGTTACTTTTAACAATCCAGATTTTATCCTTCAAAGTGCTGAAAATTTTAAAAATTTTCTTCAAAGGAGTAGTCCTGCCTCCTCCTCCCACCGTGGTCAAAGGCGAAGAACTTAAAAAGCATCTGGGTCTATTGGCGCTTTAATCACAAAGCACAGTTAAAGCATAAGCTTTCATTTAAAAAGAGGCACATTGAAGAAAAAAATAAAAATATATCTATAATGTAAGAAAACATTACAAGTTCTTTCATAATGTTTTCCTTAACAATTATATATCTCTTCGCCAATTTATTTATTGCTTAGTACCACTCATTCAAGATAGAACGCTTGAGTAATGAGGCCATGCCTTGCGTACCCTGAAGCACAAGCTTAAGGGCAGTGCCCTCCCTGAGCTTTTCTAACCTATGAGCCTATGACAAGCAAACTCTGCATTCGCACCTAATATATGTTGGGATACTGAATCTCCAATTTCTTCAACAAACTCATAAGAGTAAAGATGATCATGTAATTAAGAAGCATATTTAATTACAGTGAAAAAAGCACTTCTGTAATTTCCTTCTTTCCAGAAACCTCAGCATGTAACAACTAAACTTCAATTCCACTAGGGACATCCGATAAAATCGGAATTCCACAAAGCACTTTGAAACAATTCATTAACATGGAAAAAACCGGTAACTGATATATATAAGCAGTAGAAGTATAACCTTGAGATGAACTTCACCAACGGGCTTCCGGCGAGCCTGAGAAGTAAAAGCAGTAGTAATCTTATTCGGCCGCGTCCTCGAGATTCTCCGAAGGGATTCTTCGCCAATTACTTTGGATCCTTTCTCAGTCTCCGAGTTCACAACGATCCTATCCGGTCCATGGATCTTGTAATAAGATAAAACTCCATCCTGCAACACGAACCACCGAGGCCTCCATCCTTTGCCGTAGTTCACCCACTTGTGTAAAATTCCCGATATACCGTTCCCGACGATGTCGTTGATCTTCACTTGATCGCCGGCGGAAGCGGCGGCGCACGTCAACTGAATCGCCTCCCTCATCGACGGTGGCCGTGATAGAGATGTGAAAATCGCCGCCGTTGACGACGATGATGACTCCGTCAAACTCCGATGACGATGATGATGATTCGAGTTATTCGCGCTCCAATTATTATTATGATTGTAATTATTTCCGCTAGAGGACCGGTTCAGTAAGTCAGCCGATCTACTAGTAGATTCCGCCACCGGCGGTGGAGGCGGAGGCATTAGTAACGATGAGGATTCGTAGTTGTTGTTAACGCAGCAAAATGGACGCATTTAGCATATCATATTAGTATTTCAAAATTATACTTTTATACTTCTATAAATATACTCCATATTCTTTTTCTCCCGTAAAAAACAAAAATTACAATAACTGAACGTAAAGAAAAGGAAGGAAAGGAAATCAGCGACAAGAAGTGCTGACGTGGCAGGGGAAGAGGAAAGAGAACGCCTTAGGTGGGGGGGGGGGGGGGGCCTGTTTGGGGAAGTCAAAAAAGAGTTGCGGAGGGGGCAGTTTTAAATTTTATTGAAAGGAAATGTGTGAGTTGTAAGTCATGCCGGCGGTTGTGTGTGGAGAGAGTGAAAGGTGGGTGATGTAAAAGGCGACACGTGGATGAGAGCAAATCGTTTCTCCAGTGCATATCCATTCACTAGACAACTAGAACGTTGAAATGAAAATTAAGCATCAATTTATTTCACATTAAAAATGCACGACTAGTGACTTGCGCTAATTTGAGATTCTGCTTGTAGGTGTCGCATGGCAATAATTTTTATGTAATCTATTGATGTTGCATCAAGATTGAAATTCTACGTATAGGTTGTTCGACCGAAAAGTTTTAAGCCTTTTTATTAGTCTAAATTCAATCAAAAAGATATGGATAAATCCTAGTCAGAGATAATTTATTCTAGATCTGAAATGAAAGACAAGAATAAATAAGCATAGTTGGACGTAAAATTTGATTACAGTCACGATTGGGTTCCATAATATAAGAAAAGGAAGGTGGCTTCAATAATATCAAATGATAACGATAAATACATAAAGGAAAAAAATCACCATTCTTGAAATAGATAGACCTCCATACATTTGATAAAGTTGAACCACAGATTATCCCCCTTTTGGCGAAGAGTTCAGAGGGATGAATCTCTCTCTCTGTGTTCCCTCATGATATTTATACCAAACACTTTCCTTACCCAGTGGTCCTTGACCGAAGTACCTAAGTTCTTAGAATATCCTGTAGAATATTCCTCCAAAATGTCTAAGTATTGAGCTATCCATTCGGGCCGAACTGAGTGCTCGACCTCGACTGTAGCTGAATCATTCGCCGATGTATTACTTCCTCTACGCGACTTCGGCTTGGTTGACTCATGGTCGTTCTTCCTTAAGTGGAATTCTTTTTATCAAATTTTGACCTATACAGTTAGTCCCTCCGCCTGTCGGGGTCGTCTTTGGACGAGCTCGATGGGCGGACCTCGCCAGTTTGCGAGTTGAGAAATTTGAGCATCTTGGTCGAGGGGCGAACCCTTCATAGCGAGAGGATGATGTGATGCTTCGAGAGCCACCCCTGACCGTTACGTTAGTTTGAAATGACATCAATTTGTCATGCGTCATTATGGCACATGTTCCCTATACATTACGTCGTTTCATGTGCCTCTTCTGCTTTGGAATTAACGTGGCGGCGTTTGGTTTTCCCACTCAGGGTGCTTGTATTCTTATAAATAGAGAAGAAAACTTCTCATTTGGGTTTGTTGTGTTTCCTATACATTATTCGAAAAACTCCAGGCTTCTCTTTCCTCCTTCTTCAGACTCTTACATCTCCATTTCTCTTCTTTTGAAGTTTCTTACCATTACTACCCCCTCCACCTTAGCACTTACCATCTACATTGCCAAAGAGAGCATGGCTAGTGCACCTTCTAATTCCGGTAGGGTCACTAGTACTGTTGCGCCCGAAACGGATTTGCCCTCCCATGAAGAAGGGACAGCCATTATAGAACATGAGAACTTTCCCACTGTGGATAAGATAATTCCACGCCCGGGAAAAACTAGGACTAATTTCAAGAACTTACCTGACGTCGATCCTGAGCCCGTCATTTCTGTAATGGATGATGCGGCGCTTGCCGCGCTTAAGGCTAAGTGGAGGATTCCTTACCATGTTGAACTTATTCCCGCGGGTAACGACGTCATGAAGATACATCGCCCGGGATACTGCGCATTTATGCGTACCCGTTTGTTATCGGTTACACATTTCCCCTTCCTTCCCTGGCGGAGGACTTTTGTCGCTATTATGGGTTGTGTCCGGCTCAGTTTTCTCCGTATATATTCAAGCTCTTCCTCATGCTTGCCAAGTACAGGGAACTAGCTAGTCGGGAGATTTCTCTCTGTCACTTGCTTCACCTCTTCGTACCCAGTTTTTACAGGGGTACTATGATACATCTTCATCACTGCGGGACCAAGGGCTTGGTGGTGAAGATGGATGATAAGACCAATCGCTGCTTTTGGAAAAATTTCTTCTTTGTGAAGACGGAGCACGTGGTGTCAAATCCTAACGGGTTTCCTGAGGAGTGGAATTATGCCCGTAAGTTTTTATTATATATTTTTTTAAACGGCTTCTCGCTGCCCCCTTCCGGTGATCTGATTATTCTTTTTCCCTTTTTCTCTATTTTGCAGTCGAGAAAGCACCTCCTCTGCTAGTCGCTGATATTCGCGAGTTGGTGAGCCAGGTTTTGCCCCATACGATGGGGATTCGTGAATGGTCGTCGTTCCACGAGAGATTCAGGCGTAAGCCCTCTGCTGGTTGATAACTAGGGATTTTAACGTGTTTTACGCTCCTTCTTGCTTACGCTTTGGTAATAAATTGTTACAAAATAGTCCCAAAAGGCTCATAAGTGTGCTTGATTGCAGGTTTGATCGACAAAGTGACGAAATGTCAAAGATCGGCTCAAAGGGAGTGAAACCTGCTCAAGTATCAAAGACAAGGCAAACTGAGGGCAAAAAGGCCTAGTGCGGCCGCATTCGACTTTGTGCGGTCCGCACTAGGTAGATTCAGAGAGATAGCAAAACCAGGCTTCAGGCAGCGCGACCGCATTACACATTGCGCGGTCCGCGGTGAAGGCTCCGCGGCCGCACTACCACTTTGTGCGGTCCGCGGAAGAGAGATTTAGAGAGTTAAAAATTGCCATGGTTCAAGCCGTGCGGTCCGCGGTCATACTTGTGCGGACCGCATTAGAGACCTCCGCGGTTGCGGTCCATTCTACGCGGTCCGCGGAGCCCAAGTTCAGAGAGCCCAGATTTGAAGTTCAAAAGCCTAGTGCGGCCGCAGTCCATTTTGTGCGGCCCGCACTGACCCCGTAGGGGCATTTTTGTCCAGTTTTTCCAACTTAGTATAAATAGAACCTTTTTCCATTTTTAGGGTATCAGTTATTTTATTTCAGCAGTTGCGCTCGTGAGAACTTCATTTGTAGCCATTTTTGGCATCTTAGCTTACTTTTAACGATAGACTTTTGTATTTTACTTTAGTGCTTAATTAATATGTCTTCTTTTTCATCTATTTCTCCATTTTCTTGTTCAAACATGAGTAGCTAAACCCATTAGGTAGGGTTGTGGCTCAACCCTAGTGTGGGTAATTGATGGGTGTTGTGATTTAAGGTTGGATTGACTATGGGTGTTTGTATTTGGGTCAATTTTATGGTTTAATTTATGAATTGGTGGTTGCAAATACTGGTTTGTGCTAAGTTGACTTGTCTCTTCTTGCGAAAGAGAGCCTAAGTCTCCAAAATTGACCCAACAAAGAATTGGGATGGACCCAAGAGAATTGATAGTCCCAATTAAAGGGTTAAACCTCGAGAGAGTAATTACCCGACTTGAACCCTAGTTGCTTGAGCTAATTTGCCTACCCATTTGGTCTCGAGGGAGTCAATTGGGCAAAATTACTCTCTCTACCGATAGGTGTGAAAGTGGGTAAAATTGTGCAACGGTTATACATATTTCCCCAATCATGTCAATCAAGCTTTAGAAGCAATTACCCGTCATTAGCCACCTAGGTGAAAGTCACTACCCTAGTGCCCCTCAATCCATTAGATACAACTCTTAGCAATTATCTCTTAGCACAATCTATTTTCAATTCTAATTAGTAGTTTTATAATAGTAGTTTATAAAAGAAAACCCAAAAATTATGAGAAGATCAATTAAGAACATACACGCGATCCTAAGCTAAGTAGATACCCAACTCCAATCCTAGCTCTCTGTGGATTCGATCCCGACCCACAAATCGGGTAAAAGCTATTGCGACCCTCTCTTGCTACCTTTTATTGGTGTGGAGTAGGATGCGATCAACTTTTTGGCGCCCTTGCCGGGGAGCTAACGGTTTTGGCTATCTATTTAGTTAGTTTTGTGTGTGTTCTTCTTTCCTTCTTTATTATTAATTTGTGTGTGTGATTATTACAGGTACCAAAATGGCTTTACATGCAAATAACCCTCTTGGAAATGTGCTTCCGGGGGAGGAGGTTGAGGATATTGGAGACGATGAGGTGCCTATTGTACCTCCCGGACGTGGATGAGGCCGCCAGGCCAATGCTAATGACAATGTTCCAGACCCTCCTCCGCCACCTCCAAGAACGGTTCCTCGGGTGCTACCGAACCAAGGATATGCGAGTGCTATTGTCCCTCCCAGAATCCGGGCGGGCAATTTTCAGATAACTAATGTGATGTTGACCTTACTTGAGCAGCGTGGGTATTTCACGGGCGCTGCGGATCAAAATGCTTACAAACATCTCAAAGGGCTCGTGGATACATGTTGGGGTAGCAAGCAGACGAATGTGTCCGAAGATGCTCTTAGGTTGAGACTTTTCCCATTCTCACTTCGTGGAAAGGCATTGGATTGGCTAGAGAGACTCCCCAACCATTCCATCACAACTTGGGATGAGTTGGCGGATAAGTTTATTGGTAAATTTTTCTCACCCGGGCACATGGCGGCACTTCGAGATGAGATATTGGCTTTCAAGCAAGAACCCACGGAACCTTTGCATGAGATTTGGGAGCGGTTTAGAACAATGGTGAAAGAATGCCTAAACAACGATATGACCGAGGCGATGATTAACAAACCTTCTATCGGGGCATCAATACGACAAATCAATGCATAGTCAATCAATTGGCCGGGGGTAATTTCATGAAGTTGACTTATGACCAAGCTTGTGAGATTCTTGATGAGATGGCGGATACATCTTCCGCATGGCAAAGTAGGGCCAATGTTCCTCAAGGCGAACCTACAGTTATTCATTTACATAAGGAGCTACATGACCATGGACAGGATATATCGGAGTTGACAACTACTATGAACCAATTGGCTAAGGCACGGTTGCGACAAGTCCAAAACCCTCACCAAGTGAATGCTATGAAAAGTGTTAATTTGCTTACCAACAAGAGAAGGCAAAGAAGGCAACAAAATCAAGGGAATTCCGAGCAATTTGATGATGAGTATGATGGGTTTCAAAATGAGGGCTATGATGAGCAAAATGAAGAGGTACAATATGTTAACAACTATCAAGGCAATAGAGGCAACTCTTCAAACCAACAATGGCGACCCCAAGGTAATTGGGGCTATCAACAACAAGGTGGTGGTAATTGGAACAACAACAACCAAGGCGGTAATTGGGGGAACAACAATCAAGGCAACCAAGGGCATTGGAATGGTAATAACAACAACTGGAACAACAATGGTCAAGGCAATTGGAACAACAATGGAAACCAAGGCAATCGGGGGCAAGGCTTTCAAAGGCCCCCCATGTACCAACAACCGAACAATCCACCCCCTTTCCCTTCTCAAGGATCTAGTTCTTCGGGTAATGATATGGGAAGAATAGAAATGATGTTCGAACAAATGATGAAGAAGAACCAAGATTCCGATGCTCAATTGGCTTCCCACAATACCTCAATTCGGAATTTGGAGGTGCAAATAGGCCAAATCTCTCAATCGTTGAATACTCGCCCAAAGGGTGCTCTACCAAGTGATACGGTAGTGAACCCTAAGGGTGGGAACAATCATGTGATGGCGGTTACAACACGAAGTGGGAGAGGAGGTGATGTGCATGCCTCGAAAGATAAGCAAGTTATGGAAGATGAGGTTGAGTTGCAAGAAAAAGATCTTCCTTTGGTAGTTGAAGATGTGGTTGACAATGAGGTGAACAATAATGTGAGGATTGACATTGATGAGGCCGAGGTGGAAACTCAAGAGGCCGTGAACCCGTCTAGGGAACACATAATTGACATGCCAGAACCAGTGGTGCCAAAAGCCAAGGCACCTTTGCCCAGACCACCTCCGCCTTATCCTCAAAGGCTACCCAAGAAGAAAATGACAACCAATTCAAAAAGTCATTGACATATAAGAGCTTATCCATCAACGTGCCTTTGGTGGAGGCTTTGGAGCAAATGCCTGGGTATGCAAAATTCATGAAAGATTTGGTTAAAAAGAAAAGATCAATGGACTGCGAAACTATCATGATGACCCACCAAGTTAGTTCCATAGTACATTCAATGGCCTCGAAATTAGAGGATCCCGGTGCTTTCACTATCCCTTGCACTATTGGTAGTGCAGACTTTGCCAAAGCTTTATGTGATCTTGGGGCAAGCATCAATTTAATGCCCTTCTCAGTTTTCAAGTCTCTAGGTATTGAGCAACCAAGGACAACTTCCATGAGATTACAGATGGCAGATAGATCAATGAAGCGTCCTTTGGGTATAATTGATGATGTGCTTGTCCGGGTGGACAAATTTATCTTGCCGGCGGACTTTGTGATTTTGGATTGTGAGGTGGACTATGAGGTCCCAATTATTCTAGGGAGACCTTTCCTTGCACGGGGAAGGTCATTGGTTGATGTTGAAGCGGGTGAACTAACGTTTCAGGGTAGGTGATGAGAAGGTCGTCTTCCAGTGTTTGCAAATCATGAAGCAGCCCAATAGCACCGAGGTGTGCTCAGTTTGTGGACATTGTCACTAGCTGTGATA